>NC_042516.1:14833913-15134448 GCF_900963305.1 Echeneis naucrates
ACACAATTGCCCTGAGCCCAATGTGGCCCGACCAGAGGTGGGAGGGGTCCCCATTGTTGCTTTTCTGTGAACTGGTATGAGCAACCACAATAGCCCAGTGTGTGTATGATTGTATGCGTACATATATAGATGTGTGTGTTAGCGTGTGTGTTGAACCACTCTCATGCCCTCACAATGCTCCATTGTCCCTCAGACTGCAACAGTAATTTATGTAAAGATTCCCTCTTTCCCTTCGTCTCATCCATCCCTTTTCTCTTCTTTTGTTGTTCTCCCTTTTCTTTTTCCACTATGAATTCCACTCATCTGGCCTGTCTCACCCCCCACCCCCTTCCGTACTGTCAGACTATGTCCATCCTTCGCTCTTTCTCTCCCTCTGTCACTCCTCCACGCTTCTCTACCTCCGTCTGCTTCTCTGCTTGCCTTTATTGCTCCTTCACTGTCGTCATGTATTGATCTCCATTTCTTCTTCCTAGACTTTGCAGTCCCTCTGCGTCTTTGTTGTCACCCTTCCATACTATGCATTCACTTGACTCTTTCATTCTCTGCCTTGTTTCATGTTTTCTCCCTCTTGGTTGGACTGACACCAAAAGTTGTAAAAAGCAAAAAAAAAAAAAAAAAAAAAAGGGCTTCTGATTTTTACAGCCACTAAGCCATAATCTGTCCCACCAGTGGTTTGAAATAAATGAGTGAGGAGAAAAGAGCACAAGAGGCGGTACTGAAGAAAAATGAAACCATCACTAACATTGTGTCTCATCCTACAGGTTTAAGGAAACATCAAATTAGTGTCACTCAGTGTGAATTTATGGAAAACATTAATACCAAATGCCACTGTTGGCCAGCATTCAAGGCCTCATAAAAAACATATTGGCTGGTTCAGAGCTACCTGGTCATACACTTCCTCCAACGCAGGTGTTTTTGCCCAGGCTCATGAACTGAAACATCAAATATTTACATATCTTTTCTCTTTTTAGGCTCTTTTACTTGGCGGGCAGTGTATGAAGCCTGGAGCCAGTATTCCTGGTGGTTATGTGCACTTTACTTATTAAAACCACTTTTTTATCCAAACCACCCAGTATGTTTTGTTTTTGGTTAATTAATGAATGAAGTAAAGAATATTAATCTGCAGTCATTTAGATAATTGATACATCATTTTTATCTGTAATTACTTCTGATGAAGCAAGAGTAAGAGATTATGGTACAAATTACAATTTCAGTTGTTTCAAAAGTTTTGAAGTCTTTTGCCTAATGAGCTGGAGCAGCTTTGGCCCAGGAGCCAAATTGGATCGTCCACTAAACACAAGGTTTGCCGTTTGATCCCCGTCTTCTCTGCTCTGCATGCAGAAGTGTCCTTGGTCAAGATACTGACACCCAATCCAAGCTAATATGAAATGCATTGCCTAATTCTAGCTTTTTCAAAAAATGTGCAGCTATTTGTTGAGCAATTTGGGATATTTTGTTTAACAACCTAGGTTAGCACACACACACACACACAGAAATCTACTTACAGCTGTAGTAGTAATGATGCCCTGGCAAAAACTCAAAACCCAGTGAGAATGGTGTAAATCTTTGGATCTTCTCAGAGAAGCGCACTGGTCCAAATGGAGCGTAGGGGGTGTTACACTCCCATCTCTTGATGGCGGCTCTGGTCTCCACACAGCCCTGGAATGATGCCTCTCTGACCAGGTAGAGGGCCAGCGTTTCTGCCTCTCCCGAGCCCATAGCTCCCTTGTTCGGGAAGTAGGGGCAGTAGATGTCCAGGTAGTCATTCAGATTTACCTGGATGGACAGATCTCCCGCTGTTAACCTGGAAGACGAAAATTACAACAGCATTAATAGTAGTAAGTAGTAAGTAGTAAGACTGGAGGGGAAAGAGAGGTGGTGGTTAAACACAGACAGACAGAAGAAGAAACGAGACGGATGACATAATTCCTTTGTGCCTGGAGCAATGTGGATCGCACATCAATATTACACATAACATTTACATGGGATGATAAGGTCTAAAAAAATGTTTTGGGATTTTGATATATCATAATGTAAGACTCCATTTCATTTCCAGACCAGCAAGGGAGCAGTGTTGAGCGGCAGAGAGAGAGAGAACAAAAAAAATCCTTGTATGCTAATGAAGAGCACTGAGGGGAGTTCAGTGTAAAATAAACTTGACTCCTTTGCTTTTCCCACTGCACAGATATACACAGGCCTTTGCAGACTTAGGCAAATGTGCATGTGCATGCACAACCACTTCTTGAGTCAAGGTTGATTGGCTTTAGGCATAACAACAACTTTGTACACGAATGCATCATTAGAACAGAAGAGGTGCATAATATATGCCCCTGTAGACTGTGGCTCTGACCTCCTGTCAGCTACGGGAGAAAGAGTTATCCATGAACAAACTAATATGGAAGAAGAGAGCATGAGGGTAAGACTGAGGCAGACATCCAAGACAAATAAGAGCTAAATGTTACATGACAAAATCGTGAGAGTAAGAGCTCAAAATCACGGCTCAACAAAGCGGGAGACAAGGAAAGTAGAGAGAAATCTATGACAAAAGGAGGGAAAAAGAGTGTGTGAGTGAGTGATGGAGTGATGGATGAGAGGTGGCCCAGAGAAAGACAGAAGGAGGTTGATGAAAAGAGCTGCTGAAAACAGGTAGAAGAAGGAAGATAGGACAAAAGGAAAAGAATAAAGAGGTCAAAGAAGGAAAGAAGTCGGATGAACAGGTGGAAAAAAGTGGAGTAAAAAAGAAAAGAAATAAAGTGTTTTAATTAGTGACCCCAGAGAGTCTGAGTGCAGACACACAGAGAGTGGAACAGCGGAGTGGAGGAAGAGAAGAGACAGACTTTAATTGGTCTCCTCTTCACATGAAGCGCAGGAGAAAACAATGAGGGGCAGAATGTGGCTTGTGCAGAAGGTTCAGGTCTGTCAGTGGGAGTCTTCATAGAGGGGTGACAGAGCGGAGGAGAGAGGAAGGGAGTGCTGAGAGTCAGTGAAGGGGAACATGGGAGGGAAAAGGAGCCTGGAATGGGGAGGGGGAGGCAGTGGCGGCAGTTGGACGGTGGCGTGTTCTCAAATTAAGTAGGTGGCCCAAGAAGAGACCAAAAGAATAAATAAGAGTACTACAGGAAGGGATGTGAAGGAAACCAAAATGAAACAGCATTATGAGACATTATGGGCCGGAGCTTACAAATCTACAGTGGGTTGCCAAAGACGGATGGAGCAATGAGCTGAGGAATGGCAATGTCGAAGAGAAGGAGCCAATAACCCTGTCATGACTAAAATATATCCATGTTCTCCTGTTAAACTGTAAACCATGTCACCCATATGTTTCCTAGTGAGATAAAAGTGCAGAAAAGAAACGTACGTGTGTTCGATAAGGATGCAGGTAAAACCCTGGAGGCAGCTCTCACAAATGCAGCTTCCTGCTCAATAAGTAGTGTGCAGAATTGGCGATCTATCAACTGGATGGGACACAATCGATCAGGATCTGTTGCTCGGGACACACACACCCTTCCCTGATCAATATCACTCCTGTGAATGTGTGTGTGTGGATCTATCCGATAGCTCTATTACCTGTGTGCACTAATTACAGCCGAACTAAGTTACTCAATTGTTTGGTTAAGAGAACACAAAAGGATAGAACTCCAAGCGTATAGACATAGAGACACACACACACACACACACACACACACACACAAAAGCCTATTTACTCGTTCTACTACCTGTGGTGCTCCTCGAGGTAGCGAAATGTTTGCTTAGGTGCACCAGCTGTGGACCTGTGTGTGCATGTATGCGCATGTGTATGTAATAACAGATGTGTGCCGTGTCAACACGCTGCACCCCTGCTACACATGTTGCTCACCTCGAGCTTCTTCTGCATTGCTCGGGTCCCAGTTTCACCACCCACACCACCCAACCCCCAATCTGCATTCCTCCTCTTCTTCTCTTTCTCCCTGCTCCTCTCATCCCATTTTGGATGACATGCATTGATCCTTCCATCTATTTTTTTTCAGAGACTTCACCTCCTCCATGTTCTCCCTCCTATTTTTGGACTCCTCTCTATCCCACATTATCCCTCCAACTGCTTTCCTTCCCACAAGCCTCCACATCAGCCTGTGCTATATGCATGCCAGCAATTACAGAGGCAGTGTGCTCTACTGATGTCAAACTGTCAGCCCTCTCTCGCTCCTTTTGCCTTCCTTCCTCCCTTTCCCTTCTCTGTAGCCCTGGTAGGCTTGGGTACGCCCTGGATACACCAAGCATCCTCCCCTTCTGCCAGCCACCATGCAAACGAGCGGCGACAGTAAAAGGGCATCGTGGGAGCACAGAGGAGCTGTGGGTGTCAATGAACAGAGTGCTGGAGTAGCCCATCAGTGGGACGATACACCAAGGATTGGTGTTGTGCCCACTGGAGGAACAGAGTGTGGGGATGGGGTAAGATGCATCTGTGTGTGTATGTCTGCATGTTGGGGGGGATTAGGGGGGGTGACACGGAACAGCATACAAATATTCTTGTGCATTTGACTGCATGTGGGAACGAACACACACACACACACAAATATGCTCATGCACACTTGGACATGAAAGTACTTCAGAAGAATAAAACATGCCGTATCCCTGACGCCAGAGGGTGATCAATGGCACCTATGTGAAGACCACTGCAAGCTCTTAGTTGATAAAGAAAATTCTGACTGAGGAACAAAATCAAAAATAATGTGATTCTTCTCTGTGGCGGATAAAAAAAAAAAAAAAAAAAAAAAAAAAAAAAAATAACACCATCACTTGACCATTTTGTAATTACAAGAAATCACATTCAAAATTCAGAAATGTGCCATAGCTGAATTATGACCAATAATCTCCCAATGCCCATGTACAGTGTGTCTGAGTGTGAGTGTGTACACGCACAGCTGTAATGAAATGGAGGGGGTTGACTATGGCAGAGACCTTTGATCCTTTAATATGAGAGAATAATTAAAGGACCAACAATCCCACAACAGGGCCTCAGGAATACAGAGCAGATACTCGATCATGCACAGCGGCTGCATACTATGCATACTGAATACGCTGGGGCCCTTTACGCAAGTGCAGCACATAAACACAGGGGATACAAAATATTCCACTACAATGAATATGCTAACGACATTCACATTCCAGATGAATTCCAAAAGTGTAGATTGTAGTCACAGTGGTTCTGATAAACACTTTCATGCTTGTGATGGTATGCTAACCAGCTGCAGTCAGAGGTCTGATGGTTCTTGGTGGAGACAATGGGAGGCCTCAAAGCTTGGTGGAGCCCCAGTTCTTCTGCTCTTTAATCCCAGCAGGGTGACTGCTAAACTGCTTGGGCACAGCACGCTGTGGTCACTGTGCCTTGTCTGGACAGAGCGTGACTCAGCTTCAGCTTCTTGTGCTCAAAGTACAGTAGCACTACTAGGTGGCACGGGAGGATCGCCAGTCCTTTCTAGGAGAGTGACTTTGTGAAATGGTATTTTGTATTTTAGCTTTTTGTTGTTGTTGTTGTTTTTCTTGCTGTTTCAGATGGGTGGCATTTACCCCATGCTGACGGACCAGATTATTACAGGTGAGTAATTCATCGCGGCGAATAGAACAATGTTAAGTTTAACATAAAGAAGAACTGATTTTTTTGTTGGGAAGGTTTCATGAACAGCTAATTCTGTTGGAGTTTGAAATTAGAGGAAATGCATTAATAACACCGATATATCTGATACGACATTGAATTTGCTAGATTTTTCTTATTTTGGAGCCAGTTAATGGCTTTAGTATACTAGCATCATTGGCAGTTAGCATTTCATGCTAGCATGCAATTACTTTTTTACCAAAAGATTCACAACATGAAAAAACATCCCTTTCAGAATTGAAAATACAAAATCTAGATTTAGAAAACAGAAAGTACCAGCACTCCCCACAACCCGCGAACAGATAAGTGGTAGAAGATGAATGGATGAATGAATGAATGTTTTCAGTCCAGACTGGTTCTTTACAGAGTAGCCTACATGTAACAAAGTGAGACATGGTCATGTCTTTGGGAAGCAAAAATACAATACAATAATGTACAATTTACTAATTTGGCACCTAACTAAAATCAAATCAAATAAAATTTTGAAACATTTCCCACACCTAAATGTCTGCAAATGTCTCCGGGTTAGAGAGAAAGCTGATCTGAGCATGTGAATAAAACCAGAGTTTGGGGAATTTCAGAGAAATTATGGGAGAGGATCCTGACTGAAAGACCCTGAAGACAGAGTGATAGTGAAGAAAAGAGCAAACGAGGCAGATAACTGGGCTCTCAGTGACCTCCAAAGCCTCTGAGGAAAACAGGAAAAGGGATTCATACGTCTGTAGCTCTACAGCCATGAGAACATCGCAGACAAAACACGTAGACTTCATGTTCTCAATACGGCATTTCTTCCAAGAATTCGCATGGCTCACTGCTTTTTCTTCACAATTTTCTTTTCTTTTATTCAGTCATTCTTGGCATGGCAAAACAAAGGGTAACCCTCCCCCACACCATGTCTGCATAAAGAATACTGCGTCCAGGGTGCAAACAACAGTGTTGTGTCTAATGTGGTGCTTATACCCCTCAACGCGCACAAACAAGGACTTCACCCCCCACCTCTGACCATCTGGGGCCCCCCGCCACCCTACATGCCCAGCTGGCCAAAACATATCCTTACCTCCCGCTTCTTACCTCATAGGACCCTGCAGACCCTTCAGATTTTAAGTCTCATCACTGTCCAAAGACGGTGCTCGACCGCTCCTCACAGAGAGGAAAGAGGGACTATTGTTGCCATCCACTCTGTCCTGTTTGGTATGGCTGTGAGTGTCTGTGTTGTGTGTGTGCGTGTGCGTGTGTGTATTTTCTTTATGGCCAGCCGGAAGTGTACCTCTCCCCTACACCAGACATTTTGCTCTCTTTTCTGCAACTCTTAATCCTCAAAAGTCAATTTTTTGCAAAGTTCCCCTCTACTTTTTCCTGTCTTCCGTGTCCCTCCACTCAGGTTTGTGGTTTTCCTGTACGTTACACACATCTTGTACTAATATGGATCAGGATCTGAGTGGCTTACCAACTGTGCTAAACAATTTCCTGGAGAAAATCCTGAGCCGTCAGACAAATCAAATCCTCCTGTCCTCATGAAGACCAGAGCAAGAGGGCAGACTTGCATATGCACTGCAATACATCAAATATCAATATGAATTCTGAGTAAGTGCTATCCACTATGGCTGTGGGTGTCTGTCTATAACCTAGATGGAGTGATTGCTTGCACATTTTCTTGCCCAGCAGGCTCCATTGAATGACCAGAAGGCGCTCAGGACATTCAAACCACTTATTCAAACTGCTCAAATCCGCAGGTTGCTTTGTGGTTTCACATTTCCTATCAATTTACAGTCACAGAAACAAGACACAACTACACACACAGACATACACCTGCTACTTCAGGCCTTAAGGAATGAGCATCTTCAGGTAAAAGACAGACCCTATTTTCTGCCTGTTATGGCATGGGTCCTCCTCCAGTGAGTGTATGCGTAGTCATTCAGTGAGACTCAGCAATACAACAGGATGTATAGCTACGGCCATCAGAGCTAAAGAAAATTGCACGACTCTGGCCCACAGGACCAATCAGTATGGAAACGAATCCATCGGAACCATTTTGATATGGCTGCAGCTCTGCAGAAACCATCATCCCCCTCTGTTGCAGAGCTCTGTCATGCATAGGCGCCACTCTCCACGTGTGGTCTGGTCTGATTCTAAAATAAGCTTTCCAGTGACTTTTCTGGGAGGTATGAAATTACTGTCCACAATATAAATGGACAGGACTGCAGTCTTATGGTCTATGGTCCATTTTTTATTTTGAGGATTTGGCCAAAACCCTGCATGCTGATACAAATGTCCCGCTGTGCCCACCAGCAGGGCAGCTAGTCTAAGTGTTGCCTGACTTGACTCTCTCACCTGCTCTGGACGGAGGTTGCAGAACTTATTTGGAGGAGTGTGAGCGGAAAGGTTTAGGGCACAGAAAGAGGAGTGTCCGCAAGAGAAGAGTGATGGGGGAAAGCCTGTACGGCAAAAGAAGTGCGCATGGGCTACAACACAGTGCACACACACGCTGAGGGGTGCGCAAGGGGGTAAATAAGGTCAGACGTGCCGTTGCCAGGACAACAACCAATCCACAGCTGGGATTGGTGCCAGGCCAACACCCCACCCAACCATCCTTCACTCCATCCGTCTTTTTTCCTGCATCCCTCTGTCGGACAGCGTAAACCTCAGAGTAATGAGTGCTCTCCATGTTTTTGCAAACTAAATGGCGCTGCAGTGTAAATACAGGGCTGTTTTGTGCAGGTGCCAGGCTTGGATACATAAAGCTGAATATAGCTACAGTAGCTCACCGCTGAGACACTCACAGGATGGAGGGGATGGAAGACAGGGGCAGGTATGATGGGTGGACACAGAAAGCCATGACTCACACTACTTATGAAAGTGTATTACTAGAAAGTGGCAGCTGGGTTCATTTACCGTGTCAACATCATTCTTCTCATGTTTATGTACTAGCTTTGCTGTTCGGACCCTTCAGATCTGCACACACAGCCAGTGCAAAGAAGTCGGGCCAAACTAATTAATGGTAACTTTGAAGTTTGGTTTTATTGGTCCTGTGCGAATGGAGCAGAGAGCGTAAGGCAAAGTCAGAACAGTTATTAAAAAAAAGAATTAGACAAAAAGCTACAACTTCATATTGTAGCTCTCTAGCACATATTCTGACAAAAAAAAAAAAAAAAATTACAATTATTTTGTCAAAAATTGACAAAGTAATCTGATAAAACTCATCAACTAATATTTTGTATTTTTTGTTATATTTATGTCGATTCATCACCACTGCCATGTTATATTTCTCGGACTCATATTCCTTTTTGTATTGTTGTACTTCTATACCTGTAGTTGCTGCCATAATGACTGAATTTCCCATACATGTGATAAATAAAGTCCTATCTTATCTTAATAACTCATGAATTGCTGGCAGTTTTTACTTTCAAACAAAAATACCAAATCATCTCTCAATTTTACAAGCATAATAATTTTCTAAATTTTTTTTAAGAGCCCAAAAAAAAAAAAAAAATCTCCAATATCTTCAGCTGATGAAATAATCGCTCATGCTCAAGATTATTTTTTTTTATTTATACACCAAGCCAGCAAATGAATTCATAATGAAAATAAGCATTACATCCAACTTGTGTATCTGGACCTCTTTCCAGTGCTGCTTGTCTGTGCACGGTGAATAACTTCAAGATTTAAAAAAGGCAAAAAGTAGAAATACACATTTTGTGTATTGGCCATGTTGGGGCGGTCAGCTACTTTGGAAACTTCAACCTTGACCAAACACAACCCATTGTTACTTTACACGCACTTGTAACTACATCTACATAGTTAATTGTTGTCATATTTTACAGCACATAACAGCCAGTTCTTCAATAACACATTTTAGTTTTTACATTTGATTTATTGATTTTTACACTTTATTTGTTATTTCTTTTTCAAAATTATTTGCTGTTTTAACCCTATGTTTATGCTTTCGCTCTTATTATATTAATTATGACTTAATGACACTGATTTGCGTGGCAGGTCTGTCAGGAAAGTCCGTCTGTGTAAGTCCGCAAATACACGAATACACAAATACACTACGCTTGCAAGACAAATACACCCATCCAATAAAACGAGATTTGGCTTCAGGAATCCATCATTTACTAAGTGGGTCACACTTCTGATGCCGTAGAGACGTACTGTCTCTCTCTCGTGCTCCCTTTTTGTGTCTCTCTATGATGGGAAGGTCGATGCTGGATAGGCAGCACGGACTCTGTGTCCCAGGTGTGCATTCCCTCTCACTTTCCTTCCATCTGATTATTTGGTGGTTGTTAGTGGAGGAATGGCCAGCTAGAGGACTGGAGCTGTCCTGCAGTCAGTCAGACACACAGTTAAGATATGTGAGGGAAACTGCCGTAATAAAGCCAACGGGCTTGAATTATTTAAACGGAGGGAAAGAGAGGAAAGGAGAAGCTGGAAAAAGAAGGATTGGAGCAGCACAAGAGTTAAGGAGTAAATAGAGTAAAGCTGGCCTCTTCGGCTTCAGCTTGTGGTGAACTTATTTAAAAACTTCTATACTTGGTTTCATTCCCATCTGCTTTCTCTCACCCCATCTTCTGCAGGTCTCATTTCCTTCCCCTGTCAGCTCAGCCTATTCCTTCTCACCCTTTCTTCCACCAGCAGTTCACCCACTTCACCTTCCCCTCTCCTCCCTCCCTTCCTTGCCATCTCTCTCTCTCTGTTTATCTAAGCACTTTCACGGTCACTGCTTTGGAATCCCAGGAGTCTAAACTGCCCCCTTCGCCTATCCTCCCTCTCTCTCAGCCGATCCACGCTTCTCTCTCTCTCGCCATCTTTCTCCGTCATAACGGTTAAGATTCATATCACTCTGTGCATCGGGGTTATGGAAGGTCCGCTCTATTCACCCTCAAGGCAGCCAGCTTTGTCTTGTTCTAGTCACGCACACTCGCCCACCCCACCCTCACCCACAAACCAGTATTTACAGCAGACGGAGGCCACTTGCAATTTCTAATGCCAACAAACAAAGTTAAAGTAAATCATGAAATGTTTGAACAAAATCTGTGCATTTGGCCGCGTGGAATGTGCCTTATTTATGGATTAAATTCAGCTTTCTGCTTTATATTAACTGTGTGAAATAAAATGGCAGCCGGAGACTTTTAGGGTGATATAACTGGATGGCATGCGCTGCCTTAAGGCTGGACGCCCCTGAATTTCTTAGAAAGGCCGGTTTCTTTCCGTTACACTGATGAAGGGTTTAGACACAATAAGAGGGAAAAGGGGGAGGAAGGGGGGGCTATAGGAGCAGCGAGGAAGGAAGTGGCAGGGGTCAGGGGGAGAGGTGCAGTCTCCAGACTCACGTAGCGCCAGCAACAACAGCCGGACACAGGACTGGGATTAATTGATTAATTTGGGATTAAAAATGACTCGCAGGATTAACACACAGGACATTTGTGAGTGTGTGGGGGAGTCTTAATTCTTTGGAGTAACACAACTGTACAGCACATCAGATTCAAAGTAAACAAATTACACAAAACCTGAGTTGTTTAACAGCCCTGTATCCAACTTTGATGAAGAAACGCATTGCTCAAGGAGATTTTCCATTGTGAAAGGAACTCTACCAGAGAACTGCAAGGGATTTGCTGACTTTCAGGAGTATACGTTTTTCACTAAGTGTATTTTAGGAAAATGCACAGATTAATTCTGCAATCATAACCATGGAACGTCTGCTCCAGTGTTTTGAGAAGCACACCAAGTACAGGAACTCCATTTCCAGCTGAATGGGAGGGCAATGAGATTCATGAGTTCTCTTGCTACAAGGCCAGAGCCATGGAGATTTAGGAAAAGGCTGTTTCCCTGCTCACATTAAGCACAAAAAAATACAACCACTACTGCGTATTAAAACCACCTGATAGATTCTGATGACCATAACAAAACAAGTGTTTGGACAGTGACAGAGAGCAATTCATTTAAAGAGCAAAGTTTACTTCAAAAATGTCAACAAAACAAGTAGAGTAGGATTAAACTGATTGAACATGCACGTTTGTTATATAAAAAGATATGTTTACAGCTTGTACAGTGTTTAATCCCTATTCTGCATAGCATCATGTCAGCTGCCTGTCAGTATAGTAGATGGTGGGAGGCTCCTACAAAGGCAGCATAAATGGCATATCCTGATAAAAAGTGTATAGATATTAAGTAGACGGTGAGCAGCAGGTACGGAGCTTAGATTTGAGCAAAGAGGGAACAGAGCTTTTTCTAGTGACCCATCCATTGTAAAATTCCCATCTATAAAATGAACACCCTATCCATGAAGGTCCTGAAGGAAACAGCGTAAGGAGGACAAGCATCAATTATACTCTCACTCCTTGCGTTTTGATGCACATGATTTAGACTTTCTATATTCCATTTACCAGTTACAAAAAAAATAATTTTACTGTTACATTGCACCATTCAGCTGACAAATAGAGTTACTACACTCAGCCACCACCGCCAAAATGGGGCTCTGTAGGGGTCCAGATGGATTGTGGGCCCTGGGACAGTCGTACCCAGGTGGTCCGCTTCTTCTGGAGTCATGCAACCACAAAACACAACGGGTTGATCAGCAAGAGAGAGAGAAATAAAAGATATATCCCTAATACTCATAAGCAAAAGATTTGATTGGAAACAAAGAAAACGGAGAAAAAAGGGCAAAAAACAAATAAACAAGGAAGCAGAGCGCAAACTAGCAAGAGTACCAGGAGACAAAGATCAGGCTGTGCATCACCGCACAACCAAAAATCCTGTGGTACTGGTTATTGTTACAGGAATAACACATTCCAATCTGCTGGTATGTATGCACACACACACACACACACCATTATCATCTACACTGAAACCTCAAAAAATATGCTGGCATTTAAAATGGCCTATGAAACCACATTCCATCTTTTTGTCCTTTTTTTGACACAATAAGCTGTAATTTTACAACATGCTTAGTCAACACACATACACTGACAGACATGCATACACAAGACAGAAAGCAGCGTTAGTTTTAAAGGGAGTGATTCCAACTTGGGCTCCTCCCAGACTCTGAGCAGCTGTGTGAGAGTACGTATGCACGCATGGCTACGGTACTATTGGTACACCTGTATAAGAGCGTCAAAGTGTGTGTGTGTGCTGGTATGGAGGGAAAAGGGAGGGGGAGGGTTTTCTCCTCACGCCTGCTTGTGACAGTGATAGTAATACCTGCTGACATTCTTTCTTCCCTCCCTCCCGCCTTTGCTCTCACCTCATCCCTCCATCCCTGGGGGCCTTCCCGAGCTGTTTTGGGACTTGAAATCTGTTGACTCTTTCCTTACCATCCTCTCCTTAACGCATTCTACATCCCTCGCTTCCTACACTGCAGGTCTAATGTTTTTACCATCCCTCGGGGCTGACGAGAAAAAGAAGCAGGGAGGTGTGTGTATATTCATATGTGGTGTCTACGCCAGCGAAAGAGAAACAGAAGAGAAATGTGTGTTTCACATCACTGGGGGCTGGAAAGCAGGCTGTGCTGCCATACTTCTGGGAGGCAATGCCAAAATAATATTAGCTTTTGTTCCACCATGGAAAAGTTTCAGAGAATCATACGCAGATTCAGAGTGAAACAGTTGTCATGTGATCCATCTTGTCTTGAAAAGACAAAGTGCTGGATAAAAGGTGTGTTTAGGAACTGTGAAAAAAAAAGCTGACTACTTGATGCCTTGTTTTTTTCTGCAGCACTGAGAAGGTCATTGTGAAGAATGATTTACAAAAATGAGTAGTGTACACCACACGCGCACACACACACACACACACACACACACACACACACACGACTATTTTTTAATCAGAAAGTGTCTTTGTCGTGTCTAGATAAAGTATTGAGGGACTCTGGTTTGCAGCAGGGTTGGTAGTTCATAAAATCTGTTCTTGGTGTGTCGACATCTGTGCTGATGATGTTTTACGGCATCTGTTTTCACCCTGAAGACACATTGTGCTGCAGCATGTACTTGGTATGGCCACGCTGGATGGTGGTTCACGCGACACATTCACTTAAAATAATCAGTAATAACCATAAAGACAGAATGTGTCGTACACAGGCAAGTCATTAGAAATGATACAGTTTATTCCATTTTCTCTGCTTTTTATTATTTAAGGATCAGTTAGACTCAGTGAATAAAATTTGTGGGATTTCATTTGAAAGCAAATGACTTTTGTATCCTTCATTAAGCCTCTCCGCTGTAGGATTATGAAGGTATGTCATTTACATTCTTAATATTTTTTTCAAGACTTCATAAATATCACTGAAGACCACATTGAAACAGTAGAGTTAGCCAAATAACAGATTTCTTGGGTCTTTCCTTTAATACATAGACATACTGCATATGACATGAATATTAAACACTAAAGCATTATCAGCCCCAGGATCATTTACTTCAGCTCTGTCTCTCATGATGGGAGGCTTTTATTGCACTGTGCTGAGTGGCTATATCAGCTACACGCAAGATACATAACCATAAATCACATACATAAAGTGCTTCTAATAGTGTTTGTGAATACAGAAAATAGATGTTCAAGCTGAGTACAAAAAAAGAAAAAGTAGATGAAGATGTCCTAGGTGCGTTCTCTCCTCAGCTGACAACAAAAAGACTCATCTAATAGTGAGTAAAACAAAAGTAAATCAATGCACAATGTTTAAAAAAAAAAAAAAAAAAAAAAAAAAAAAAAAAAATCACACCATTCACACAGAAAAGCAGGTCACCTTCTAGGAAATGCAACTGCAGAAATTGTTGTATAGGCAAAGTAAAAAGAAGATTTCTGCAGCACCTCTGAAGGCCTCAGGCATCATGGAAAACATGTCTGAGTGTCCTCCTGGCAGCAAGGTCCTTGTATGGTGCAATAATCCAGGTTACTACCAGAGCATTTTGCTCGGCCTAGGTCAATACTAATTCAATTTCTGTTTCAGGGAATTCCCAGGTTGCCTCTTGGCAGGATTTCTGAGCTGAGTGGAAGAGCATTGTGCGAGCTTATATGCTCGTGAGAGAGTGTGTCTGCCTGTTTGTGCCTGCAGACGCATTTGTGTGTGCGGTGAATCTCTAAAACATGCACCTATTGGCTAAACAACAAGCAGATTGTGTTGCTTTGGTCAAGCTTAAATCAACAGCCTTTCCCACATTTGGAGTTTCAACTTTCTCATTTGCACACAATTTAATTTCTGTTTTGTAGATCAAGAAACACACGGCTGGGATGACACCTACAACAATTTCCATTCATTGTAATGTCATGAATGGATGAATGAATGAATGCACTCCCACTCAGTACTCAACAGCCTTTAACCACCATAACCACCCTCTTCTCACACACTCACCCTCACACACACACACACACACACACACACACACACACACACACACACACACACACACACACACACACACACACACACACAGCAGCCATTTTGTGCCAAAGCCTGGCTGTGCTTTGCCAACCCAAGCTGCAGACAACGCTGCACCTCATTTCATTCCACAGCTGTGCCACCTCACTTAAAGACATTCGTACAATACGACTTATTACAACTTAATGCAACCTAATATTGATATATGTGTGTACACAGAAGCGGGGCAGTGCGGGGAGAAAAATTGGGAAAAAGATGGGTCCATATGCAGTCTGGCGATAGTGCGAAAATCCAGCGATAATATCGGTGTGTTAAATTGGTATCGATTGACTAAATATCCTGACCAGGAGGAGAGAGCGGCTGTCCTTTCATGCCTCTACACCATGTCTGCTCCGATGGTTCCAAGCTGCACTGTGACTATCTGATCCATTTTAATACAGACATCCTCACCGCTAGGCCTGCGCCCAAACCTCATTTTCATCACAGTGTGCTCAAGTCTTCCTGCATGTGTGCGCATGTGTGTGTATCAGTATTCCCTTCAAACAGAACCGGCTGCTTTCGCTGTGAAATATTTTATGTTGGTTTAATGCAACACAAAAGAGAAAAATGGGAGATTACTGATAAAAGACTGATACATACGAGAACAAAAAAGGATGCCTTGTCAGTCAGTCGTAACATAAACCTGCTCCTCGCACAAGTCCCTTTGATAAATTCTCCAAATGAGGACATGTGACATTTCTAAGCAAAAGGCATAGTTGCACAATCTTCTCACTGCAGGCCTCACCTTTAAAAAAAAAAAAAAAAAAAAAAAAAAAAAAAAGCATCCTAAGGCTGTAACACGCCTTTTCCCTCCAACACTTTAGTCACACCTAAATTCAACTTACAAGTGAGAACAAAACAATGACCCATTTAGACGAGAGGCCGGCACAGCGGTTGGTAAATGTTCCCACAGCCTCATACCGCTGGCCAGAACTGAAGACTTTTCCAGTGAAAGGCACTTTCACTACTTGCTATAAGTGGGAGAGAAATTTCTAAGTACTGAGACACATGAGTCATGTTCAAGACCGCAAAAGGATCAAAACCTGAAGTATTAAGATAGGGCTGGGTGTCCTGGTACATTTCTGGGTTTTGTTTTTCTGCAAGGGAAATTTATCACACTCCATCTCTTCTCAAGGAAACAAAGACTTCCCCCTTTACGCAAGCCAGCTTCACACACACACACACACACACACACACACACACACACCTCTGAAACAGCTATTGTTCCACTGAAATGAACTTCACCCAACAACAATGGCACCAAATGTCAATTCACAAGTGTACAAATCACTAAAATCACTGGCCTGCATTGTTTTTGGACAGGGATGAAGAAGCAGCAGTACAAAGTTAACTCATCCACAGTTTACCTCCAGATAATACTCTCAATAACACAAACAAACAGACAATGCACAATTTACAGACACAGATAAGGCATACAAGCACACTCAAAAACACATCTGTGCGTCCACACAGACCACAGCACAGTAGTTAGTGAGACGATGAGCACTGACACAGAAAGACAGAGAAAGCCGAGAGAGATATTGACACGCCCTGATGACAGATGAGGGGTGAGAAAATCAGGGAGAGGCATGAAGAAAGAGAGAGAGAGAGAGAGAGGATTGCTTTGTTAGCAGGACAGGGAATAAAGTGGTAATTACCTCACTGTGGGTTTGTTGATTATGGTTCAGCCAGGTTCTCCATGTTAATCATTTACCAGGGGAAGACAGAGATTAGTAGAGAGCCACTCACAGAGAGGGAAGACAGGCAGGGCCAGAAATATATTTATTTACATGTACACACTTGACAGAGGAGTAATAGACACAGATGGACCTGAGGGTGAAGAAATAATAAAAAGAAAGAGAGAGAGAAATTAGTCTAAAACTCAAGTCACCTCACCTGAAAGGACACAATTAAAAGCTTCCATCTTCCAGTGTATTGGGTGAACGTCTGCTCACACAAGGCCACACGTCAGACAGGTGTGTGTGTGCGCGTGTGTGTGCGCGCCGATGGCATGCAGAATGTGAGTTACTCTGGTATTTAAATGAGCTCATTCATGAGAGCACACAGAAGGAAATGATGCATAAACAGAGCACAGATTACATGGAAGACTTATGAGGGCTGCTTTCAATAAAGATACAGAAAACCAATACAAATATTCATCTCCTCTCACAGTTTAAACATGCTTCGCTGGCTTTGAGCTCGACCTCAGACTGTCAGAGGTGGAGAGAGCCAGATAGAGAGGCAAGGAGTACAAGAGTGCCAGAGTTCAAAATGGTCCAGACTAGTCTGATATTGCTTTAACTGCTTTAAAGTGACACAACTTGCAGACTGCATTTAATCGCAAGCAAGAAATTGTTTAGAATATTCCTGCTGGGCATGGAAATCATACTCAAGAGAAGAGGAGCAAGGAGTTGGAGACCGGAAGCTCAAGTTTGAGCTGTGATCCCGAAGAACTGTTGCAACACGTCTGGCTCCTGCCTTGGCTGATAAAAAGGGGGAAATAAAGGTAAGTAGACGTGTGAGCCAAGAACAAGAGTATCAGAAGAGGAAGGAAAGGGAGCAGCTGGCTCAGGTATGGGGGACATTTAATCTTGATACGTATCTATAAGCAGCCAAGAGAGGAATAAACGTCTTCCAAAAGCAGAAGACAGAAAGAGTGAATTAAATACTTAAAGATTTGATGCGCTGAGTAAATTTATGAGGATGAATTGAGCATAAGAAGAAGACACTGTTGTATCAGCAAGTAATTAAGTGAACTTATGTTGTCCAACAGGTTGTAAAGAACTACAGCACACAAGAGAGGTCTGAATATAGCAGTGAACTGAGCTGGGATATCCGGCTAGCACTGGGAACACAAAAACACGCACTCTCAAGCTCAGAAGACTCTGGTTGCAATATTTTACTAACCTCTAACTGCTCAAGGAAGTAAAAAATAATTTCTCTTCTAATACGAAACTATAGCTCTGAGAGGCACGGTTATAAAATGTAAGCGATCATAAACTCTGTTCATAAAATCATAAAAGAGGGCAATCGACCCACTTGAGCCCCACAATGAAAGAGGCCAGGGCATCTGATCCTGCAATGCTCAACGCTGCAGTCGGTCTATCACTTCCATTTCAGAGCTCCATTTTTCAATCTGGAGGGTGCTAAATGTGTGCCAGTTAAAGTGTTTCACTGAGCCTTTGTTACCACCATATTAGTCAGCAAAGAACAGCCCAACGAGGCCCTTCAGTCTTCACTCCACTGCCCCTGCTTCATTAAAACCATAAATCTAGATGTCGAAGGAAAGAGAACGTCTTTTGTCATACGTTTTAAAACTATCCTGTTTGCTCCGCAGCGACAGCTCTGTACGATTTAAAGCGCCTCTTTAACTGACTTTTTTTGTCAGATTTCTATGCAACCGTTTAGCTTTTAGCTACCTAAGCAGCTCATTAGCTCAACTGTCCAAAAAGCGTCATTTCCTACCAGCATTTACAAGGAGGGTCACATCAGCGGATGGCAGAACAATTCACCAACATTTTCAAATCAATTTTTTTTCGGGGGATCTTTAAACTTACATGAACAGATTTTTGGAAGTACAACATCGATATATTCTCTTGTAAGGTTTTGGTGACAGCATATTAAAAAGGCCATAAGCCAAGCAGACATGGAAAAAACATTTTTTTTTTAAGTCATCTTTTTGAAACAATATGAATTTAGATCCATGATCACCAGCTAATATGTGCCCTACTCTGTTCTCCATCAACTGCTGAGGGAAAAATCTGGCTCTTTAGCTTCTAAGGAATCCATCTAAAAAACGGCAGTTTGAGGCCACCTGGGGTGCTTTGTTGGGCCTATTTTGCTATAAACAACACTGATGATAGCAGTGAAATGGAATAAGGAGCGCAAAGTTAGCTATTTGACCACAACAATAAACAGAGCTGAGGGAAGCTGCAGAATCTCTCTGGGTTTATTACATATACTCATCTGACGCATTGGTAATGTGAAAATAATGATTAAAGCAGCTTAAAGAGATGAGTCCAGATGTTTCAAGTAAATTCAATAACAACCAATACTGTCTCAGATTTACACATCAAAAAGACAAGTAGAAGTTTCTGTCAGCGCAGCTTCTCTGCTGATCCCTGATCCCTCATGAGTAGCTTCACACAGGCAAAATCTCTCCTGACTTTGCGGTCCCTTTCCCTGGAGAGGCTGTATTTACAGGCCTCAGGACAACGGGGCTGGCTGGCAGGCAGCTAATAGAAAATATGGTATGGGAAAATGACTGAAGCTCAACTAATCACACCGCCAATATCCATCACTGGGCAGGAGGGAGTCGTGAGAGGAGAAGGAGAGAATGAGGAGCAGCGAGTCCAGCCCCTCCCCACAAAAAAAGAAGAAGAGTGGGGTTGTGTGTGTGTGTGTGTGTGTGTGTGTGTGTGTGTGTGGGTGGGTGGGGGGGTGGTAGACCCAGGGGATTTTGGACTGGGCACAGCATCTTGGCTCTGTTGATAGCTTTGTGATTGGGTGGTGTTGCTGATGAGTGTGATTCTCTGCCACAGTGGGTTGCCTTCAGCCATGATGCTGATGGCATTGTGATTGTGTGGTGCCGCGGCCGACTGTGTGGCCCTGCCACAGGCTGTGACCATTCATCCCTGACTCTCTGTGGAACAAGAAGGTGCTTCCTAATCCTCACCGTGTCCCCCCCCCACCACATTTCTGCGGAATCCCAATTACAGGAGTGGGTCTTACCCACCTGAACACACTGGATGTAACCTCCTATGACTCTAGTCAGCTGCTGGATCATTCCCACAGACCGAACGGAGAATCCCTGGGGGAAATTAGCAGCCCCAGGAGTCAAATTTCTGCCCCATGCTGTGCATCCATAAATGTAAAATACAAAAATAGTCTCAGTCAATTCATTCACCTGAAAGAGTGCTTGGGGAATCAGGCCTAAATAAATGGCCGAGGGAACAGCAGATGTATTATTTTGGGCAGTGGCCTTACTGGCCCTGCAGGTCTCCCACCTCAACCCCTCAATCAGCCAGACTGGAACACCTGGATCAGCAGGTGAGCTTGACTGTGCCTGGCTAATGGCCCCAATCAACCCATTACACATACATACATACATACACACACACACACCCTCCCATTAGCCAAACACACATTCATTTATGCACGGCAGCACTTTAGACTTTAATATACACTTGTGTCCTGAGATTGCCATCAAGGGTGCTATACAGAACCAACACTTAAGAAGAAGAAGAAGAAGAAGAAAAAAAAAAACTGTACTGCTGATACTCTGTGAAGGACCCATAATCACTGACTCCAAAAGGCAGTGGCCAGGTGAAAGCCAGGGTTAGAGTGTAGTCATTATGATAAAGATAACTACCTGTAGGAAGAAGTAGAGCTCAGGCCAATCTGTTTTCAGTGAGAGCAGGTCTAGTCCTCTCAGTTCAAACACCCTCCCCCCCGTTTAGTCTTTGGAAAGCATCAGTCTGACAGCTTTTAGGTTATGGCAAGTTTTGGGAAACTGCTCTGCAGCACTAACCATCTCCACAGGGGACTTGATCTGCTGCATTGCACAGATTTTTTAAAGCCAACTGAAGACTGACTCATTTAGCAGGAATGATTGTGGCCATTATGCAATGGCGCTGCTGCGCAAGTTCAGACCGGCCAGTTTGTTTTACGCTGAGTCGGTAGGTCGAAGCCTGGTTCAATTCCGGCCTAAAGCTTCACACTGCTCTCTCACCTGGTGTTTGTGGAGTTCCAGTACACGACGTGTCTCTTTGCCACGGCAGCTGAGATCACATTGAGGAGGAAAATGGCAGCTCTCCAAGTTGAACAAGCCCCCAGAGGTGTTAGCATCAGGGAGCCCATCCTCGGGCCTGAGGGCTGGACGGATCAGGTGAGGAGGAGACCCGGCACACGCTCCGTGAGCAACTTCCCGCAGCAGCTTTCACCAAAACCAAGTCAGACTTCCGTCATCTGCCGCAGCAGCCCCGCATGACGTTTAAAGGTAAACTCAAAGTGAACAGGTTAAATCGTCGCAGGCTGCAGCGGTGAAGGTGTGTACTTCCACGGTGTGTCCGGATGGTGCATGACTGAAAGGCAACCTGAGTTTAGAGGTCGAGCTTTGGACCAAAGTATTGGATCAGAAAATCATTTGAATCTGCCAGCTGGTTTGGCAGCAGCAGCCTGCACAGCACGAGAAAGGCGGGTCCGCCCGACCGAGGGCGGGGCCGGGGAAACTTTGGGCCAATCAGGGCGGAAGGGTGTGGTGATGTGTGGTCCTGGTAAATGTTTGTGAGGTGCGCCGACTGGTGTGGGGAGACAGTTTGTCACTATGCCGGTATTTTTCGCCCCCCCACCCTCCTCCCGCAGCAGCTGGGGGGTTTGCTCATCGGCACTGCAGCAGCAAGTTTACTAAGCCAACTTAATTCCCTCCTTTTGCCCCCCCCCCACCCTGAATTCAGCATCATGCAGCCTCAACGCTCCTAATCCCAGAATATAGGGTAAAATTGTGTTTTTCAGTTACCCAATACACAAGATCATCAAACAGCAGGGAGCCACACCACCCCATTGACTCCAGTCTGCAAGATCCACATTTAGTTCAGCTGCATTAAGTGTGTGTGTGTGTGTGTGTGTGTCTGTGTTTGTGCGTGTGTGTGGGTAAGTATTAATTCTCTGAGTGTTGTCTGCCACCCCAGGGGAAGGTGTAGTGACAGTAATCACTATGCCTCCGTGGGCAAAAGCCACTGGTGGTCCTCTCTAATTATCAGATTTTCTTTGTGTGTGTGTGTGGTGTGAATGAGTGAGTGTGTGTGAGAGGGAGATTACTCACCCTGTTATTTGACCAGCATTATCACTCATCCAGACAAAGTTACACTGATAGCTTTGTATTATTGCTGCAACTGCATGTCTGGCATTTCCTTTCTGAAGGGGGACCCCCCCCCCCCCCCCACATACACACACACACACATACCCTCTCTTTATCTTTTATCCTTATATAATTGTGTGTGTGTGTGTGTGTGTGTACACATGCGTGCGTGGCCTAGGACAGACTCATTAGCTCACTTCCTGGAGGTCCTGATCATTAATTTCCCATGGTGCCTCAGTGCTCCTGTGTGGCTAATTTGTCCCTGGTGAGCCGTTGCTCCCCCAGACGTGGAGCAGACCGTGGAGGAGTGACTCCCTCAGCTGGGGTCTCGGCCGTCCCCGTTGTGACTGACCTGACAGTTCCAAACAAATTTTGTCCCACAGGTTAATAATGCTTTGTTAAAATTCCCTTTTTTCCGCAGCTTTTCTTTTTCTAGCTCACACCTACTCTTTGTCTCTATTTCCTCTTTCTTTTCTCTTTTGTAATTGTTAAAAACACTCTTTCCAAAATCTTTTCCCTCAACCTCAATCCATCGTCCATCTTAATCTTTGCTCTCATTGATCTTCTCATTACTGGCACAGTTTACCTCAGCTCATAGTCTCCATCATACCGTAGAGTCTGTCACAGAGCAGTCAGTCAGCATTCACAGGAACACCCATATTTATTTTAAAAAGTTTGAATATCTAAAGCTAAATATGCAACAAGTTTAAGTTTTGGGTGAAACATTTTAAGGTATTATTTATGAAGGGTTTAAGACTGTTAAGCTTCAGTCTGCTTCACTTGCACTGTGTGGGTGTAGTCTCTTGTGAAAAAACCAACAATGTTGTAACTTTTGTAAAAAATTGCACGTTCATGTAAGAGCAGATAGCTCATGCTGTAGCTGGAGCCGGGTCCTCTGTCAAATCAAAGCCGAAGCATATATTGATTTCTTCAATATTTGTTAACATTTTGAAAGCCAGAATTTATTTCTGCAATAGCTATAAATGTTGTATTTTGTTTTTATTGAATCAACGCTAAACTAAAAGGTGGAATTTCAGGTTCATGCACACACAGTCGATAAATGAAAGAACTGCCAAAATAAAGTGTTTTAGGAAGATGATGGGTCTTCCACTCAAAGGATCTATTCCAATCTGATCACACTCTAATTCATTAAATAGTCGGGGGAAAAACATCACTGTTTTTGAATAACACATTTTCCAGTTCGGTGTTTTGCTAAGGGAGTGATGATAATGTTAGGGTTAAATCTCTGTAAGGTGTTCAGATGAGTTATAACACAAAATCACATCTCATGATTGACGTAGTAGTGGCGTCTGTGTGGAAGCAGTCACAAATTATCTACACTTTTTTTTTTTTTTTCAGATTTCACTATTTGTGTTGCTCACTGAAAACTGAAATGAAGTCATGACTCAAGTAATGGCACCAAGCCAACCTTTTCACCTCCATTCTCTTTTTTTTCTCTTCTCCTCGTCTCTTGTCCTTCCTTCTCCTCTCCTCCTTCCCTCTCCATTGCCTTTGTACAGTAGTGTCAGTCGCCTCTTAATCCTGTTATCTCCACATATACAGGCTGACACCGAGTCACTCACCACCGCTGTAATCAGCTATCCCACACACACATACATGCAGCAATGAAAACACTCCTGTCCCTATATCACTCTGTTTCTCCCTCTGTCATTCACGCACACACACACACACACACACACACACACACAAACACGCAGAGTGTGATTGGCCCCATTCTGCGTCTATTCTGTAATTTTGATCAGAGGCATGCCTGCATGTTTCACACACATCTTTACCTGTCAGTGCAGCTTCTTCCCATAAGATATCTCATCCTCACCTGTCATTCATTCGTCGTTTCACTTTCACTCCACCACACGTCCTCCTCTTTGGCTATTTACAATCAATCATTTCTCTCTGCGGCTGTTCCAACATTAAGATTCATCTTCACTTAATCAGAGTTATTAATTGTTTGAATTTGACTCCATGATTAGGGAGGATTAACATGCTCTGTTTTCATTGAGAAAATGTGGCTTACAAAGGCAGACTTAGAAACATGTTTCTTTCTTCTTTGACGTTGTCATTTAGTAATTTGTGGAGCTGCTTTTTTTCCCCGTCTCTTCTCTGCTCGCCCACTACCCTTACTTGCAATACTGCCAATTTTACAGGGTCATCACTTCACTTGTGTGTGTGTGTCTCTCATCCTCACCTTCTGCTTTTGTAAAAGTACATTGTGTGCATCTCTTTTCTAGTGTGTGCTGCTGCTCTTTTCCTCCCTCTCTCTCTCTCTCTCTCTCTCTCTCTCTCTCTCTCTCTCTCTCTCTCTCTCGCTGCAACTCACTTCCGTAATTACAGCTCTGGACTCAAGCAGTGATGGTAAATGCTTTTCTATTCCCCCTCTCTCCATCACTTTCCCTCAATCTCCATCCTTCTCTTTTTCTCACCAAGCAAATTGCATCTTGGTTACTATAGAGACATGTTTATTGAATGCTTTTTGCCACACTTTTTCCTTCCCTCTCAGCCCCTTTGCGTTCCCTCCCCTTGTTCCCTTTAGCTCCTCTTGTCTTTTTCTCCGCTTACTCCTTTGTTTTGCACTCTTGTGTATTGATGGACATCATCCGTTCTTTTCTTTCGTTAAATTTCTTTCCTGTGTCATCTAACCACTTTAACTGCTTTGAAGAATTATAGTTACTATTTAGAAAGACAAGATTAGAATTGAATATGTGAGATAGATTTTTAATGCAATGGGGATGTTGTTGTGGCTGTGTATTACATATAAGCAGATATGACAGACAGGTCTCTTATTGTACTCGTACTGCATGTGCTATCCATTACTATTGACTGTGTAAGTGGCCCCCACTGAATACAACACTTTTGAGATGCGAGCAATCTGATTGTCTCTTCTTTCTCTTCTTCATCACAGATACAGTGTCCAGCCTGTTTTTTTCTCTCTATTGGCTTTTCTCTTTTTCTGCTGGTTCATCCCTTTTTTAAAGCAGCTGAGCCTGTTCTCCTTGTGTTCCCCTGTGTCTCCTGCCTCCTTTCTTTGATAGGACTGTGAATTAAAGTCCAGTACTTGTTTTGTATGGTTAGAAACATAGTTTGGGAAAATAGAAAGCTGGCCTGTACTCAGAACTAGTCTCATCTGCTTTCACAATTTCAGTCCTGAGCTTTTTCCTTGATCAGATAGTTTCCTACTTAAAGTGGCATTTACAAGATGACAAATCCTGAAGCGTCCCGGGACAGCACCACAAGAATAGAAGATGGGAACTCAGCAAAACTTCTATTAAACATTAGTCACCATAAGCTGCTGGCCAGACCAATGAAACCATCACACCAATTCACATTGCATTTGATTTAGTTTGTAAAAGAAACGCTTTATGAAGTTTCCTCCAGATGTTCCTGTTTCCTCCTATAGTCTAAAAACATGCATGTCTGGGTTAACTGTTGACTCTAAATTGCCTTTAGGCGTGAGTGTGGTGGTTGTTTGTCTCTGTATGTCTCTATTTATCGGTCCTGCTTACATAGGGTGGACCCTGCCCTCGCCCATGATCCCAGCCGGGAACGAAATAATGAATCAACCCTTAAAAAGATCTTGACTCTAGTCAACAAGTCCTCCAGCTCTCAGTATTTTAACTCACATGGCCCACGTCAAATACATTACCATACAAGTGTAGACACAAAAGTGATAACAAAGATAAGCACAAACACGTGGCTATTGGGTGATAAAATAAGATAAGATGAGAATAGATAATCCTTTATGGAGCCCTCAAACAGGAAAATAGTGTGCCACATAGAGGTTGTTCTTTATCAGCAGAACACTCCAAGAATACAGTTTTCATACGAGTCAATATGTTAGTGAAAACAGTATGTTGAGCTGAAAAATGCTGCGTCATTGGCATTGAGTTCATGAAAGCTGTACTTTTTGGACCTGTGTGATTTTTCAAACAACTGTGAACATCTACATTTTCCAGGTTAACATATAGAGCTGGTTAGTACTTTGCTTCATAAGTAACCCAAGGATGGACAGCTTTGAAAAACATAAAATCTCAAATACATATCATATCTGACAAGTGACTTTTACTTTTGAATCACAGGTTGTATGTGTACTTGTACTGATAAATGAATCATGTAGAGTACACACAATACACAGTACATGGAGTTTAAAAAAAGCCTGTAGATATTTCAGCTTGTCATAACCATGGCTCAGGTCTAATCAAGTGCCCCAGTAAGTCATGACAGTGTGACAGTAAATCAGCGGCCTGCGACAGGAGCAGATGAATGGAATCCAGCCATCATTCATTTCATTATTTACGCTTGTACTTTTCCTTCTGGAACGTGTAAAAATGTCCACTGTGAAAAGAGAAGACCTACTGAGAGTGCAGGGACATAATTGTATGATCATGATGTCGCCCAATGACTCTTTTATGGAAATATGATTTATGTGTCAGGTGAAGAATAATAAATGAAATGAGAAAATGTCAGACAGTAGGTAGTCCTTGCTTTCATCACATATACCTCTCACCCGCACGCCTTCTCCATATAGTTTGTCTTTCTTTGTCACCTACTTCCTGCCTCTCCTGTCCTCCTTCTCTTTACTCTCCCCTCTTCTTGTACCATTTGTGGATAATTAGCAGAGTCAGATGGAAGCTAGATGAGGACATACAGCCCGCCCTGCATATTTATCTGTCCTTCTGTTCCCTCCATTCAGGGCCACTCTCTGCACACCCTTCCTCTCTGCTCTATGTCCGCTTTCTTGCCACCCTCTCTGTGTGCCAGCAGTCATCCTCTATCCTCAACCCCTCCACAATTTATCCTGTCCTCTCCCTCTCGGTCCCCTGCTGCATTGTATCTCCTGTCGCTCCTCCTCCCGATCCCACATGGACCAGATGAACCCTCTGTAGTCAAATTAACTTTGAGATGAGCATGGCAATGGTATTTTCCGCATGCAGGAGATATTCTGCCAAAATATGCGTTGAAGGTTTATGTCTTGATCAATTTACCGCCAAAGCACTCGACTTGCAACTTGCAGCATCTTCAGTTTTTGCTTTGATGTATAAAAACAATCAATTCACGTCAGCCCTGAAAACAAATTTACATTTCAATACAGGAAAAGAGCAGGTAGCAAAATAGTGGTTGAAGTGTTGGTCCCATGACAACACATTCACCTTTGAGGAGCACACCAATCCCTCACCTGCCCAGTCATGTGGCTCTGAATTAGACAAGAGAATAAAATGTAAACGGACATACATTTTTTAGGAGCTGAGTCTAAGAGAGGAGAGACCAACACACAAAAGTGGCCAAATATTGTGTAGTAGTTGTTTTTTTGTGTGCTTTTATAGGCTGAGTGTTGACAGTGAAACATTAATGTAAAGAAAGAAGCACACATCTAAACACAAAGAACACTGTTCTTAACCTTCATGCTCTCTCTTACTTCTTCCTCTTGCAAAGCTTGTAGCTTTCTTCATTAGGTGCACATGCATGAATGTGTTTTCCAGTTTTTGCCTTTGTACCTGTATTCTCTGGCTGTGAGTGTGTGTTTTTCAGGGCAGTGATCTGATGGAGATTTGGCAGACATGCTTATGTGGTAGAACCTAAAAGCAAGTTAATTTTTCCCTCAGGAAACATTCAAAAAGGCCGAGCCGCTTAAAATTATGGGTTGAAGATAAAAATGCAGATTTTTTTTTCCCTGTCAATGACTTTTTCCCCATCAACGATTTTTCCTGTGAGTTATTACTGCGGAATCAGACACTAGCACTATGTGTCCGTGCGTGTGGGTGTGTGGGGGTGATAGAGAGGGAGAGACAGACTTTTGTGTGTGATTGTGGATCAGTGTGTCATTAAAACGCCTCCTACCCACTGCTCTTACATCACAGCATCTGACAGCTTTACAATGAATACCTGAAAACATTTCATTAAATGGGAAATGCACCCATGTTTTCCAATAATCAAACTTCATGTTCCGTAATTAACTCTACATGCACTTAAACTTAGTTAGAAAGGTAGAAAGATTTACCTCCAATAAACAGACAAAAAAACACAAACGCGAAACCCAAACAGGAGCAAAACAGATTCTGTTAACAGCTTTCATGTGCTCCCACGTGTCGACAGGGTGGCTGCTGCGTTGTGATTTGAATTATTAATTGCTAGTTATTGTCTTATTGCTTGAGGATGTGGATTCTCAGACTGTCTGCGGTGCCGTTCTTCCCCCCATCAGAAAATGGGTGTAAGCGATATCTTCTAATGATTACCCTCTCATCCCCCCCCGCCCCCACTCCCTTGCTGTCTTTCAGTAAATGAGGGAAAGTGATATGGTTCTCTAATGACCAGTGTGAATAATTGCCATCTAAATAAAGGCACTGTTTGGTGCTAGAAATCTCCCAGTCTGTCTCACACTATCTTTGTCTCGCCCATCCTCTCTGTAACTCTCCAATGGCCCATTAGCTGATGAACAGACTTTTCCAGCTTTGTCTCTCTGTTGATTTCACACCTCTAACGCTGCTTTTCATACTTATTATCACTGTTTGTGTCTTCGTGCTGTTTCCCTTTCATCACCGATATTGAAGTTAAAGTAGTTTAAATCTTTTTTTTATGCCCCATGCTTTCTTCTACTTCTAACCAGATGGTCAATTTTTTTATGCGCCTGTCAGTTTCCACATCCTCAGTCCATTATAGCTGTTGGATGGGTGCACGTCTGTGAATTTTTCTCTCTACAGATCAGAGACGAGCTCAAATTGACATCCATTTTGGCTGCACGTTTAGCTTTTATATCTCCCCAGCTGGAGTGAACAGTAAGAGGAACCGGAAGACATGAAAGAGCCGGGAGAGTGCCGCGGAGAAAGGCATTAGAAAAACCTCTCTGTCTGTCTGCACGTTTATTTTGTGCTTACTAAAGTTCTTCTTCTTGCACATTCTCTCTCTCTCCCTCTTTGGGGTGAGGAGGAGCTGAGTTATTAAAACGCCAACCTTTCCAACAAGAGGCAATAAATCAAACTAAGTATCCAGGGGAGAGAGAGGAAGAGAGAAAGAGGAAAGACAGAAAAGGAATGAGAGAGAGGAGGGGGGGGAGAGAGGAAGAGAGAGAATGTCGAAATGAAAAATAGGGAATGTATAAGTCGAGAAGGAAGATTTGATGAGCAGGAGGCTTGGGAAAGAGGGTGAGGAGACGCAATAAGAGGAGGGTATTATAAATTGATGTAAGGGATGAGAGAGAAGAAAGTCGCAAGGAAAATAATGAGAGTCTCATCCCGCTGGTGTGATGCCTGCCCTCGCCTCATTCACTTTGATTACAGAAAGACAGGCTGGCCAATCAGGGTTAAATCACCATCACCGAGCGACTGATTTTCAAGGTAACTATAAATATTTTCGCCACTTTGAATTGAAGCTACATGTGGCGGCAACAAAAAAAGAATTTGTGGAAGAGATGGGGAAGTTGGTTGGAAGTCAGTTAACAAGTGATCATTATAAGGTCTATAAACAAATAAACATCCATTAACCTCTCAAGATCTGCTTTTGAAAAAACAGAATAAAACTGGACAGGAATTGCATGTAAGGTGCTCAGCATAGAGACGGACGTTGATGGTATCCATAAAAAGTAGGCATAAATACTAACTGGCTTGTTTTCGGAGCTCTTTCTGAGCTGGCTCACTCTGCAGCTTCTCTTAAAGCTTTGCAGATGTGATTATCTCATTTAGTTTGTTTGTGCATTGCGCCGCAGGACAACAGTGTCCATTATTATATATCCATATTTAGGATTGTGACTATGTTTATGTTTGTCACTTTTCAAATATGTGAAATTAGTATATATTTTAAACCTGCTAACAACAAAAGACAAAAATGGAGCAACGCTCCAGCTTAACGTACACAGAGAGCTCAGAGCCAACTCCTTCACTGAAATAAAACTCAAATACCACGAGTCTGACACTTTCCCTTCCTAACACAAACTTCAATATTTACTTGAGGATGGAGCTGACCTTGTCACAGAGTAAGCAAAATATTTCAGGACATGCCACAACCTGGAGATAAAGCAGCAGTTCTCATTCAGAATCGACTCTTTTCTCTTCTGGCTCTGACCATTACCTTTTACAGTCAGCTCACATAAATCTCACTGTGATATTTGTCTCGTACTTTCATCATGTTGTAGGCTTGGTGTAATACATGCAATGCTGTAAATTACAGCTGATGCATTTTCTTGTCAAAACTATTTAATTCTCAATTTTTCTCAGCAAATGGCTTTTACTCAAATTGTCATAGAAGCATAGGTGTCTAAATTTCCATTTTTCAAAAGTATATTCAAGAATTTCACATTATGTTGGCTTAAAGTAAAAATCAAATGATTCTATTGAAGAAATATTAAAGAAGCTGTTTCCAAGTTTTCTGTGCCTACCAGAGTTTTTTAGCCAGACGCTGTTGAAGGTCATTGTGACTTCAGCTGTCTTTTTGAGCTGATAATTCATCCTCAGGGTAGATTGGAGGAAGAGTGAGTCACTATGGACAGCAATCAGAGATCGATACGCTGGTTAGCTTGCTAGCTTCACAACCTTCCCTTAGTTCTCGCTTAAAAGGGGAATAAAGTTTAATGATAAACTTGCAACTTTTTTTCTCCTTATGAAGTTAAACTTTAAAAAGTTCATTAATTGTCATCTTTTGAAATGAGAGACAGAGGACAGGGGAGACAGTTTGAGCGTGACATTGAGAGGCTTTTGAGGTTAAGTTTAGGAGCTCGGAGGAGGCTCTGTGTCTCCCCTCCTTTATCCCGTGATCCCTTCCTCTACCCCATTTGTCTTTAAATGCCGAAGATGAAAAGAGAGACATCAATCATAACTCAGAGACACACAACAGAGTGAAAATCACCCACCCACACACACACACACACACACACACACACACACACACACTCTTTATTCTTGTCCACGTGCTGTATATTATGTAGCTTTCACAGATGGACATTGTGCTTGTGGGTGCGCTTTTGGAGATTCAGGAGACTTCCAGGGTAATAGAGAGATTCAAGGAGCGTGAAAGAGAGATAAAGCAATAAAAAATAACATTGTTGCTCTCTCTCCTTCATCTCTTCCCCCGCCGGACCATGAGATGGGCTCTATTTCACTACATGCATTTCAAGAGGACAATGGTTATTATTTGGCAAATCTGAGAATAATTATAAGAGTTTTAACAACCTTCCTCCAAGGACAGTGTTTTGATGCTGAAGTTTGTGTGTTGAAGTTTTTGGGGTTTTTTTTGTGCTGGAGATCAGTCCTCACAATTTCCAAAAATAGAGCTTAGGAATCACCCTGCTGAGAGCTAATTTAAGATACTGTTTTAAAAATTACAACAGTTTATCATAAATTGAGCAAGACGCTGGTAAAACTATGGGGAATTCATGGCTAATATCTGATCATTTTAATTATTAAATTACATTGAATACCATCTCAAACTAACCAAGGAAGTATAGTCCAGAAGTGTGAATTAAATTTACATCACCGACTTCAGGAAACTCACATTATTAAAGTTATGTTAAGGTTTTACTTGGATACTTTCTGTGAGCTTAGTCAGATGCAGATCAATTTAAATTTTGGAAAAACTTTCACCGATCGTACTCCTCAGCCAGATTCCACTGAACTTTTCTTTGCCTTTTGTTTGTACGTTCAAACTTCAGGGTCTGAGGCAGGAGCTGACCCTTAGGAACAGTCTTGAAAGACAGTGGCATCATCCTGCTACTGTGAGCGTGGAAACAAAAAACGAGTGCTTGAAAACAAGATAATGAATAATAGAAAAGCAAAGAGCGATCATTTGAAGAGAACATTAGCTTGAGATTTAAAGTCAGGCTCTTGTTTGCTCTTTCTTGAGGTTGCATTTTCCACATTTTACGATGCAAAATCGCACAGTTTCGATTTAGTATTTTTGCAATCAGAATCTTAATTTCGTAAAGTGCATAACCATGTTATTTCACATTTCACTGTGCCCATCATTATAATTTTTTTTTTTTTCGGCTACGAGAAATGGGAGAAAGCACTGCATATTGATAAATGGTTTTACATTAATGAATGGACTTAGTTCAGCTCTGTACTTTGAGTGTTTCGAGACGTACACACACACTTAACCATGTCATACACAGAACGTAGCTGCCATTAATTGAATCACATATTACTTTTCCTGGAGGATTAGTTTAGCCTGAGAGATTTGTGACTGCATGGCCTGTAAGACACTCTGTGTGAATACATTTTGTGTGTATGCTGTGTATTCATTGGGATGGAGAACCTACATATCAATTATTCATCTTGTGTGTGGCTCAATCTGATACTCAAGATTCCATCTCTTCCTCTTTCTCACCTGCAGGGACTACATGAGGAACGGTGATGGGACACACTACGCTGGTTTCAGAGTAAATTAGCATGCTGCTGTTGTGCTGCCCAAGAGGTATTATCACTGTGCCACAATGGTTACCGATGGACAGCAGGAGACCAGGTGAAGCCCGTGGTGTTGGTTTTACCGACTGATATCCAGTTGAAATAGAGACCCAGAGGACTGTAGATAGCTGAAGATATTTTAATCCTGGGAGAAGGCACACAAAAATTGCACTTAAAGTGCATCGAAACTACCAAATAAATATAGAACAGCAATACAAAATGCTTTGGGAGAAACATTCCATGCAAAGGTTTCAGTTTTCAGAATCTCTACTAATGTGGCCTGCAGATGGATTCTTAAAATTTCCTCTACAAATGTAACTCTAATGTAGCTTTACATTGATCTCTGGCCATTTAGAAACAACATTGGGACTCTAGAGTCATGTTACCTGCTCTGTAAGGCTGTAATTAGGCCCGGTGGTACTTTGAGCTCAATGCTGAAATGCTCTCAATAACAATGTTAACATACTAATGTTAAGCAGGTATGTTTAATATGTATACAATTCACATGAAAACATCTAGTTGTAGCAATAATTAGTACAAAATAAAATATATGAGATGTTAAGAACATTAATCGTCATGTACATTTACCATAAATCTGGGGGAAAAAATAAAAAATTGATGATGATGATGATGATGATGAGAATGATGATGCTACGTTGGGAGAGTGAGTTGTAACAAATGATCCTCTGGATGATATGGATGTTGTACCAAATAGCATAGAATATACATTGTACAATTTGGAGACAATTACATAAGAGGGATGCAAAACTCAGAGGTAGAAGAAACAGACTTCATTGTAATCTAGTCATCAAATGGAAAAATGTCAGACCCGAGTAAGAGTCTGACTGAAATATAAAACGAGTACTTCTGAGTGTGCCATTCCTCTCCATTAATAATCTGTGCGTGAGTACTTTTGTGCATTTGTTCCGTTGCTATGCCATAGATGCTCTGGGGTAACCCAGATATAATGGGTGGACAGTAGCTTGTGAGCAGGATGAGACTGTGAGTGCACTGTGACTTTTTGACATGAGTTTCAAGCTTCAAACAGCTGAGACCATCTGCCCTGTCTGTGACCCTGCAACAAGAAGCTCCTGCAATGTTCAAGAGTGGGTCAGAGGTCAGGGAGTAAGAGAGTAAATAATAAATATTCACAGCTCTGAAAACCAAGAAAGGAAAAATGGCTGAATAACAGTCTGCAAAATGTATAAACTTTTGCACTATATATTATTTATTGATATTTATTTCGTAAAGTTATTAGCCCACCACTGCTATCGGTTAAACAAATGCAAAACCACTATTCTAGCGCTTACTGTTTCAGATTGATGAGTCACTGCCAGAACAAGGTTTGGATTTGTATGTGAGGGTGTAGGAGTGTCTTTTCTATAGTAGAGACATACGTCTCATCATCAGCTTGTTATTGAGATTTTTTCTTTAAGGATGATACAGCGAGAACACAAAAACACTCCTTTGCAGTAAACAAGAGAACCAACACATTATTTTTTGTTTCATATTTTATGTAGATTAATTTTTTAAATTGATGCAGAGGAAAAAGTGAGAACCCAAAGCTTCAAACTCTCAAGGCCCATAGTGTTATTTCAGCAACTTGGATGAGGAATGAGGGAGACCTGTTGGTGCAGGGTGACTGCTGCTTTTATGTGCATCAGCTGAAGGTGGAAGGTTCCCTGGTGCTGACTTATGTATAAATGTTCTTTATGGTCTCTTCTGTGATAAATATTTATTTTAATATGGCTTTCCCACTGCAAAGTAAACATTACAATCAAAGACCTGGGCCTGAAGAACCTCGAATCTTCTTCCAATCTGGCCTTGTGCCCCACCTACCACTGCGGATTGTTCTGGGAACAGGTACAACATGGGCCGGTAAAGAGGTGAGCTGGGTAAAGCTACAGGAATACACAGGAACAGAAACCACACTGACAGGAAGGCTGAGTGCACAATAGAATAGGAAATATTAAGAGTGATCAATGAAAACATGTAAAAACTTACAATAATCACATTGACAAGGATTCCGTTTATTTCCCCCCCCCCCCCCTTTGTCCCCAAAAGTAGATTTGCATTACACATGAATTCCCAGCACAATTAGTTTTAAGGGCCAGTTTTGCTACTTTCTGACTCAAAAACCTAAAACATCCAGTGCCAATGGACTGAGAACGAGCTGAGACATCCAGTAGTTTAACTTTTAAACATAAACTTCTTGCATCACACGTGTTGTTGCTGTTTTTTGTTCAAAGCATGTAAAACATGTCAGTTGGGGATTTTTACATACTGACCCTAATAATGCAAGTAACCCATTTCATTTAAAATTATGCATATTATTTTTGTAACATCTGGCTTGGCACCTTCTTTGCATTTTGTTCATCATCCTCATCTCTTTCCCTCTCTCTTTCTGCTCACTTTCAATTTCTGCCTCTCATATCAACTAGCAACTAGTAGCTCAAAATGAAATTATGATGAAAAAATAGGTTTAGAAGAAAGACACTAAACACAAACAGACGCTAAAATGGCTGAGATAACAAAGTACCATATACTAGAAACCATGAGGTAAATATTGAAAGCCACAGCTCTGAGGAAGGGAGCAACTCATGTAGGTAAACATTTGACTCATTGAAGAACATAATTGTAATCCGTTCCATTGTGAAGAGATCAATTTTATTTTGCTTCATGCTGTGCGTATATATACGAATGCTAGAACACAAGAGCGGGCACGGACCACCCTCATCTCTATCCAAAGGTATCCGTTATGATTCCCTGTGGGCTCATGAGAGGAGACGAGAACGCAGAGAATCAGATCTGCTCCTTGGTTAGAGCAGAGAATGAGGGATGAGCCAGAGGAGTGAAACAATAAAGAGGACAAGAGTAGCACTCAGAGCATGTGTGCAAAAAGACAGAGAATAGAAGAGAGAGCAAGATAAGAAGAGGTAAGTGGTTTACAGTGCTGTGTATACTGTATGTGGGAGGAGAGGAGCAGGAGCAGCAAAACTGGGGGCATTGACTGGCTTGGCGAAACAATAAAAATAGTGCTGACATGGTAGACTTAACGTGTGTGTTTGTCAGCATGTAACAGGGAAGTGGGAGAGGGAGAGAGGAAATAAAATCCTGCCCAGAGAAGTGATAAAAAAAGAAGGAAGGATGTGAAAACAAAGTATAGAAATCAAAGTGAAGGAGATCGAGATTACGGGTTGCTTTGGTTACAATTCCAAGTGTTAATTCACACCCATTTAATCAACCGCTGAAGGGCTCAACTGGGGAAAAAGAAAACAGAAAGGGGGAAGAGGGGATGGAAAGAGAGTGGTGAGAGAAGTTGCAGCGGAGGCCTGGAAATGGAGAGGAGAGCAAAATGTGGTTGCCATGCAGGAGCAAGAGCAGGAGAGGTAAAGAAGGACGGAGGAGAGAGGGATAGAGGGTTGAAATGATGGATGTGCTGCTCTCATTTCGTGCCCCCTAACGAAGACTCTAATTAGTGTTTGTGTAATTCCACACTGTCTCCTCCGCCTGCTCATCTTAATTAACTACATTCATCTTCCCCTCCCTCCATCCATCCCTTTCTCTTGCCCTCCCTCCTTCTGCCCTCCTAAAATAACATACTGACTGTCTGAACCCCACCTGGACCAGACCTGCTTTTACTCACTCACCCTTTCTCTCCCCATCACCTGTGTTCCTTCCTTCCTCCCTCTCTCTCTCCATCCGTTTACTGTATACCTTGTTCTGCCATGATCTTTCTTTCCATCTGTTTTCTCCCACTCTGCCTCACCTTGAAAAAAAAAAAGCCCCTCTTTTTTTTTTTTTTGTTCTGTCTCTCTTGCAGCTGACTGTGTTAGCGCTTGGCTGGTGTAAAAGCCTGCCCACCCCTGCAAGTCTCCAGAGCCGTGTAATGCGACGGCCCATTTAGTCACCCTGGTCATTAATTTCATCAATAGGCTCAAGATGCAGCAGCGGTAGCAGCTGAAATACATAGCTTCTCTGAGTGGTACACTGAATGATACACAAAGTGATGTTGATGATTTTGCAGCATCACAAGATAAATAAAACAAGAGAAGAAGGAGCAACTCATATGGTTCCACAGCATCGGGCTTCACTTCAACTATGAGGGGCATTTGGGTTTAAGGGACACTTTTTTTGGGTTTGAGTTAGAGGAGGAGAGATGGACGAGGAGGACGACGACGAGACTGTGTGAAGTGCATTTATGGATGGAAATGACAGAGCTGTTGATGACTGGTCTATATTGTGTTATTGTAGTGAGCAGGGACGGATCGGAGTACCTGCCATCATTTAGCCCCACACTCAGAAATAGATTTCCTGCTTTCAGCCATTCAGCAGTCAGTCAGTGTGACAAAGGACTGCTAGAAAGTCAGAAGCATTCGGTCTCTCTGTGCGTGCGCACACGCATACACAGTAAATATTCCTCACACATGGCCACCCATGCACACAAGTCTAATCAGGGATGCTTCAGCAGAGGGTCCCTGGCACACATTGTTGCACAAATCAGGTGCCTTTCAAAGTCAATATGAGAGAAAAAAAATCATTTAGTTTTGATACTCATTTGATGAGAGCGACTGAAACACCCAATCATTCCAGGAGACAACATACAACACAGATGATGTGTCCAAGTGTGTGCATCAGAAGGTGCTGTGAAAACCCTGTGCTGTGTGTGTGTGTGTGTTAATGGACACAGTAGTAAGCTGCAGTCTGCTGAGGACTGCAGAAATGTTTTTCATCCTCTTTGGTATGGACACCAAACATGCCAGAATGCATTCCAACCTTTAAATTTGATGCCTGTCTGAGCTGGGCCTAGAGTAGATAGCCATCACACTGCCCCAGTAGGAAAAAACCCAGAAATGCTGAACCTACAGCTACATGCACACTAACATGCACACATTGATAGCAATTACAAGCCAATAGGTCCCACCTCCTGCAGGGGGTCAAAGGTTAATCTACCAGGGTTTCACCTGACAGCATTTCCTCGCAGCATCTGAGCAGATGGAAGCAACGGAGGCAGAGGGTAATGGGCAAATAGAGAAAGAGCGAGGAAAGAGGAAGCTAGGAGCAACAGGGTGACAAAGATAGCAGTGGTAGAAGAAATAAGGGGATTGAGACTGAATGTCAAAGAGGAAGCTACAGGCAGAAAGAGAAAAATAAACAGAAAGGAAATGAGAAAAGGAAGACAGAGAGCAACAGCGATGCAGCCCGGAGATGACACCCACTGTTTCCCAAATCCCAATATTCCAAATGTGCAAAATCTCCACACTTTCCTTTTAACTTCCCGCACAGATATGATGTCACCATCAGAACCTCCACAGAGTCATGCTTCAAGGCGGAAGGTGGGACTTTCCCATTGATCTCAGATCAGCTTAGTCACCAGAATACCTAACCTTTAACAATGAAAGGAAAATGCAAATCTGACCTTAGATAACAGAGTAAGTTAAACCTCCTCCCACTCTCCTAATCTTGGTTCCCACTGGGCTCAGCATCACTTGTGCCGCTGCTGCTGCTGCTCATGATGAAATGTAGATGTTACAAAAGAACGGGTGGCAGCTGGCTTTTTCAAACTGTTCCATTTCCATGTGTTTGCATGTATGGCAGTCTGTGGCAGGCGGCGGGTGGGGGGGGGGGGGGGGGGGGGGGGGGGGGGGGTAGTATGTGTTCATTCGGCCATGGGTGAGCGTGCCAGCTGTCTTCAGTGTTTTTCTGCTTTCTGCATAAGGAGACAAACAGGAGATGATGCAGTACTAAGACTGCTGATATATGTGGCCTCACAAACATTTGTCTTAATAGCCCCTCAGCCCAACTGCTCTTAGACACAAGCTTGCAACAGTGCATGCACATCCACTATATGCTTGTGAGAAACAGGCATTACACATACGCATTGATCTAACTTAACGTGCAAAGCGTAAACATTTTACTTACTTGTTAGGTAAGTGATATGTGAAAACATCGAATAAATCATTGGCAAAACATTAAAGGATGCTCCAGTCCAGGTGCACTGAGTAAGAACTTCATTAAATAACTGTATCTGTACATTTAAAAATGACAAGCGTTAAGCTTTTGATCGGCTTGTTCTGCGATTAAGCGTTTTGACATGAGTGGCCACTGAACACACACTAAAAACAACTGTAACTCATCAGACATCTTCAGTTTTATTTGAAGCTCTCTTACATTTAGATGAAATTTATTTGCAAACAAAACACAAGGATGATTTTAAATTAAGTTTATCAGCCTTTTGGATCAATTTTGCTGTGTTTTGCATCGCGTTCTGTTTTGTCCAGTTTTCTTGACAATATTCGACTTTGTATTTTCTTTTCTTCATAGCAACCAGTATTTTGAAGTCTAAAACCTGCATCTCTGTGTGTACTTGCTCAGCCCATCACACACTTGTCAAACAGGACATCATCAGCACCAAAGCATCAAATGACAGAATCTTTTTTGGAATAGTGGTGCTTATCCCTCTGGCAGAGAGCCAGACACTTGTAGAATCTGTGCACCATGTTTTCCTTAAATTGTCACACATCTTTATATGGGAGGCATCTTCCATGCTGCATGAATATAAATTCATTGTTGGGCAGAAAAGCATTTCTATTGGTATTGTTGTGTTAAATCAAAAACATGCACTGCGAACTATGAAATTATGTCATTTTTATCACCTTGATAAGGAAATGCAACAGTGTATGCACTTGACATGCAATCATTCATTTCTTTTGGAAAACATTTTTCTCATCTGTCCAATATTTTGTATTTATCCACCCAAACAAATACTTTTATTCTTCTTAAAAGCACATATAAACAAAATGTAGTTTCTAGTTGCCTTTCAGAAGGGATGTATCAAGTAAATAAAGTGTGTTCGGGTGTCTTACAGTATAGTCCATGCCTGGTAATTGGTGCAGCTCCTCTTCTTCCTAGTTTTTTTCTTCTGTCACCAGAAACCTATCTCTCTCTTCACTGATGCACTCTATCTGATTTATACCAAGATCATAGGTTAAAAAAATGCAGAGTAAGTGAATACAGGTCTGTGTGTGTGTGTGAGTGTGCTGCTGTAAGAGAGATGGGGAAAAATGAGATTTGCTTTTGTGCCTCATTCTTTGTGTCTGATGCTGGTCGGATATTTGTATCAGAGCTATTGTTAAAATTATGGGCCTCTCAGGCTTAGCTGGAAATTAAAGCGTGCTGCAGGGCTGCACAGTCTGTATTAATTAAAAAAAATACATTTATTTAGAGACATAAAGTATCATCCTGACACTTTAATAGCAAATGTAGGTAGAGAGAATGTTGAGTCATCATCTTGAATGTGAATGTAATTGTGTAAGTGGCATTTTCTCAAACTATCTAAAAATCCTCATAGTTTTCTGTTGGATTCCCTAAAAAAAATTGTTCTGGGAAATCTATTGTTAGAGATTCTTTGTGTTAAAGAAGATATATGAAATGGGAAACTCAGCAGATTCCATTTTTTTGGATCAGTGCGACCTCCCCTCCTGGAAATTTCAGATCATCCTCTCAGAGCTACTGACACTGACTTCTGATGTAAAAGTTAAATAAATAAAATCATTTCTCCATGGTAATTTTCATCAAACCTGCCAAACGCAGCCTAAATATTTGACATGGAAGGAGAGAAGATCAGTGAGAAGTGAGATCAAAGGAGGGGTGTGCGAGCGTGTGTGTGTGTGTGTGTGTACAGGTGTGGGCGTGTGTAAAGAAATTTTTTCTGCTCCATCTCTCCCACACATGGGAGTAATCTAAACTCATCACAACATCAGTGTGGCTGTGTGTGTGCGTGCATGTGTGTGTGTTTATGTGTGAGTTTGTGTATAACAGCGGTCTCCAACCACGAGCAACTATTCTTCATATTCCTGTCACCTACCCTTCTTCTCTATCCTCTTCCTCCAAAACAACACACACACACACACACACAAACGATTGTATTTGTCTTTATCAGTCCCTCCATTTTCTTCACCCCTCCTTGTGTTCAGTCTCCTTCGTTCAATATTTCATGCTGTTGAGAGCATATCTATTCTGAGCTCTCTCTCTCTCCCTTTCTCTCTCTATATATACGCCCTCTCTTCCCCAATCCCTCCCGTCTTCTTAAAAAAAAAAAAAATGTCTCACTACACATCAGTCTTGCTGTCCTCTCCCTCTTTCTGTACTTCTATAAATCTCCCTCCACCCCTACCCCACCCACTCTCTATATCTCATTGCACTCCTAATGTTCTGTGCCCCATCTAACTCTTTCTCCCAACCCTGACTTACATTCTCTTCCACCCTTTCATTTCCTTTTCCTCTCGTTTCTTTCCCTACCCCCCTCCAAACTCCTCTCCTCTGTCGCCTTCGCTGGCTCAGTTTGCGTGACTGTTCAAAAGTATCCGCTCCTCTTCTCCTAGCCTTAAGCCCTCACTCCTCTCTCCCCCTTGGATTCCTCTCCAACCAAAACACAGAGAAAGCCCTGTTCTCTCTTTTTGCACCTCTCTCATTTTATGCATCCCCTTCCCATCCTCCCCCTCCCATCCAATCTTAGTGGCACCTCTCTTCCTCATCCTCCTCTTCCTCTTTCCCTCTGCTCTGTTGTGTACTCGTGTCTCCGCCACCTAGCCCACCCCAGCCTCCACCCCACCCCTGGTCTCCTCGCTCTTAGCCTGTACCAGTGTTGTTTTAAGCACAGCAGTGAAAGGTAAACAGAGAGATTGAAAATTCGTGTCAGTCAGTTGGGTGAGAGAGGGACAGGGAGGGAAGGAGAACAGCAGAGGTGGTGAGGGAATGAGAGGAGGCGGGGGGAGTGTCAGTACAATTTACTAACACAACAGTGAACAGCGAAGCAGGCCAAGACACAGAGCGAACAGGAGGCGGAGTGAGAAACAGGCTCACGGTTCAAGAATGCCATTGAAATGCAACGTACATACAAGTGTACCAAAAAAAAAAAAAAAAAAGGTGTTTACTGTATATCCACATGATGTCCATGTACATTGTTTACTTCCTGGGGGCCCAGAGAAGAATGTGATGCCTATGGGGGCCTAATATCCAATTATCAGTGCGATGAGAAAGCTCTGATTAGATTTTGAGGTTGGAGAAAGGAACACTTGACAGATGTGTTGTTGGCCAACTCTAGGTTGAAAATGTCATAAGAGCCTCGATGTCACCACATGCAGTCAGCCTCGAGGTCGTTTTTCATTATAACCTCAATACAAAAGTAATCCAATAGCACTGCAACCCACGCCTAGAAAATCCCACCTAGACGATTAGAATTGACATGAGTGTTTGCTGAAACAGAATATGTCAGCATCTGTTTTAAAGAAGCTGAATGGAAAAGCTAGAAGTAGATTTTTTTTTAAGTACAGAACCCCTGCTTCCACCAGTGTCTGATTTCCAACTCTCACAGCTGATTTACAGTTTCCTTTAAGGTACAGCCATATGTTACATTTACAACCCAGCCACTGCAGTCTCCATTCAGTCAATCATCCATGCTTTGCTGGATTTAAAGGGTTAGTTCACTTAAATGGGGAAAAATACTCCTCACTTTCTTCCTTTCTTCTCACTATTTATATACATTCACGCGTGTGTGTCACCGTGTGTGTGTACAGGCATTTATATTTCATTGTGTGGTATTACGGTATTTCACTATACCACTGTGATATACACTACACAATGTTGGGATAAACAGAGATACAACAGGAAAATGCTTGGGGGAAATTCTGGACAGAGGAGCAAGGAGACGAGGCAAAGGAGGAGTGCTCATTAAAAAGTTGCATGTCTGCTGTTACTAGAGAAGATGAAGAGAGCGGCAGAGGCGGAGGAGACAGGTAGACCACCAGAGACAAAGCTAACAAAAGACAAAAGCAAAACAGTAGCGCCAGGTAGCAGAGATGACGGAGCGGAGAAAGTTTGCATCGGAAAATAGAGAATACGTTGAGCAAAAGAAAAGGGAATGGAAGATAGAGAGAGGGTTTAAATGGACAGCTCATGAGAGGCATGGAAGGACCTGAGAAGACAGGGGGATTCCCCAATGGCATCTCATCTCTCTCTCTTTCTTGCTATCCTTCTCCCTATTTCCCTCCTTTTTCTCCCAATAAATCATTCTGACTTCTCCTTAACCAACTCATTCCCAGCAGGCAGTGAAAAAACTGTAACAGTCTTTCTCCTATCTGCTATCTCTCTCTTTTTCTAGTGTCTCTTTCCATGTCTGGCCTGTTCCCTCTCTCTGTCAGACACACTCAGACACACACACACACACACACACACACACAGAGAAAAACACTTCCAATGTGCTGTTTTTGACAGTGGAGGTGACAGTGGGGGTTAAATTTATGAACCTCTTACCATGTCTCCGCAGGACAGAGTTGCTGCATCTATTTCTAACCTGGGAATATATGAGCCATGTCCCACTTGGGATGACAATAACTCAAACATCCATTATGACTTAATTGCTGTCTAAAAAGGTACAACTGCCACGACATAAGTGGCAAAATGAGGCGGGAATCACTGCTCATCAAAACTTAGACAGCTCAGAGAAAGAAATATTGAAGCAATCCCCGCAAACATCCTAAATTACAGTGAAAGTGGTGGGCGAAGATTACAAGTGAGGACGTGCACACGAATGTGCTGCAGCTGTAAGAGGATTGCACATGGTAATAGTACTGAATTAAACTGACTTACAATATGAATATCAGAGCGGGGAGGATTGTTGCTGGATATATGTGTGTCTGAGTTGGTACCCATATATATATATATATATATATATATATATATATATATATATATATATATATATATATAAATAATTTTTTTTTCTTTTTTAATAATGCAGAAGTGTGTTTGTGTATGAATAACCTATATGATGAAGAAGGGGGGGGTGTAGAAAATAGGCTACAGATGGTGACTGCAGGATCCAGAGCTTTCAACTTTTGCCTCGGCAGTAGAGGTCGAATAATTGACAAAAAAAAGAGGCAGCAGCAGCAGCAGTGATGCCTGATGTGCAGGCTCGGCCACAATATTGGAGGAATGCCTGTTTGTCGCGGGCTGTGGGCGGAGCTCCGGAGTGGACGAACGCTGCCTACCAAACACCGAGCGGAGAGGGAGGAGAGAGCCGGGGGAGAGACACAGGCAGGCGGCTGCTCACCCCGCACGATGGTTGTCGGATGGTCTTTGCAGACCTCGTGAAACTGGCTGCTTGAATTGTTGTTGTTTTTTCTGTTTTTTTTTTTTTTGTTGGTGCTTGTTTGTTTGTTTGTCTTGCGGGCGGTGACAGTCAGTATCCCGGCGTGCTTTGCCTCCTCGGATCTCTGCTGGAAGAAACTGCAGCGGCACGCAGATAACAACAGTTTAAAAAAAAAGGAAGAGGACTTGCTTATCTTTTTTTTTTTAACCACAGTTTTCCTTTCACCTTTCATTTTCATTTCACGTAAGCAGCAGCTCGCAACTCTTTCCCAGAGAGCGACAGGACGGGACCGTTTCATGCTCGGAGGAAGACCGACCTCCCGCTTGGACCCAGCGCCGGCCTCCCACGCTCCTCCGGCGGCCTCAGCAGCAGCAGTTCCCGGTGAGAGGAGGGATGCAGGCGCAGCTCAGTCTTTGAGGAGACCCGCTCATAAGGACTCCTAGAAACCCCCATGCTGCCTGATTGAAACCCCAGGACCAGTGGGGAGGGAGGGGAGGGCTCTCAGTGCCTGGTTTTATTTTTTTGGGGGGGGGCAAAGTCAATCCTCAGCCACAATAGACTTGTGAGTTTTCCAGCTGAAACAGTCTCTGAACGTGTCCGTTTGTGTGCATGCATGAAGCTTTTGTCTCCCCCCTCCTCTCTCGTCTGTTAGGCATTTGCTGGGATGTTTGAGTCGCGTTGTTTGGGGTGAAGGGACCGAGAGAGTGGCCGGACACACCGAAGGGGACGGAGGCCGAGAGGGGAGCCGACAGCATGGCTCTGGTCGCGCTGTCTCTCTGGGTGCTAACGAGTCTCACCTGTGCGAGCCTTGTCCAGGTGTCAGCCAACAGACACTCAGTTTACTGGAACAGCTCCAACATACAGTAAGACCCCCCTCCATCTCAGTGTTTCACTCTGTGTGTGTGTGTGTGTGTGTGTGTGTGTGTGTGTGTGTCATTTGTTGTGATTTTCCTATTCTCCACCTGTTAAAGTCAAATGAAATGTGATTTGCACTCAGGTACATTCCTGCTCACTTTCGCCTCATTGGTGTTTTCCTGCAGCTATCAGCTTTGCTTGATCTAATGCTTTATCAGAGCTTCAGCAACTGAATGTCTCGTCTTAATCTGTTTTTTAGAAGAAATGTTTCAGTTTCTCTCGTGTTTTATTGTGCGGTAAAGATGGTTTGCTCAAACTACTCTGTTGGACCCTGATAATGGAGTCAACCATCCTTTCTACAGCTTCCTTCACACAGCTGGTCCGACATATTTAGTTTCTGCTCTTCGCTCCAACAACATATTCAATTTCTTCTTTACTTTCAGCTATTCGTGGCAAAGGAAAGGGAAAAAATGTGTTACTCTCTTGCCTTCCTCTCTTTCCGTCATGTGGTTCTCTTCTCTCTTTCGGGGCCCTTTCTTTCTGTCTTCTTCTCTATCTGGTTCAATTAGTAGCACTTCTTCATCCTGACCCCATTGTGTTCTAGCAGTGTCACTATTCAATCTCTCCTTCTCGCTCCCTCCCCAAGTTGCTCTTTCCTTCTATTCCTTTCTACCCCTCTTTCTTGTTTACACTCAGTCCGTTGGCCTTTTTGTGATCCTCCTAATCCCTCGCTCCGATCCTGATTCAAGTGAAAGATTTCTTTCCACGCTCACTCCTTTTTTTTCTTTTTTTTTGAAAGCTGTCTTTTTAATATTGTCCATGTGAGTCCATGGCCCTGCTGCTGGACTCTTAAGAATGTAGTTTGAGTCTGCAGTAACACACTCAAGGCTGAGCTCCACTACATTTTACAGAAGACTCCTGAAATTTTATCTTGCACCATCTGCGTTTCATCACATCTTAATCGCATGATGTGTGCATTTACATCTTGGTTTGATATATTTGCAGCTGCTTTCTCTCCTCCTTAAAAATGGTGTAATCTTGCTAATTTACATCTGAATGCCAGATTTCACACGAGTAATTGGCAGATTTTTTAAAAAAGATTTCATTTAAAATTTTTCAGTTTTTATTTCCTGATTAGGGTCGGAAAATAGTGTAAGCATCAGCCTAAATTGGAAAACTCAGTGGTTCCCAAGAAGGTATGTCTCACACCTTCTATTTCATTCTCCATCTTGTAGTGAAGCCTGTCGTCCATGTGTATGCTATATTTTCAGTTTCACTCAAAACATCTCAGTATGTGGTATTTACCACTTCAGCTGAATGTGCTGGGCTCCCAAGATGAGCAGTCACACTTTATGACAACACTTATTAAAGACGTAAACAACATGAAAACACATTTTGTTTGCTGATAATATCCATAAGGCTGGTAATTTTAGTTTACAGCATGAAATAACACTGAGTGAATTTAGGCTCCACAACAGAACGGCAATACATGAAATATTGTGTAAAGTAATAGAGGCAGAAAAAACGAGGTTATAGTTTTCCTTTATGTAAGAAAATGATTTGCAGTCCTTATAGAAAAACTAATACTGTACGCTCAGTTGCTTCTAATGCAAATCTCGAAAAGAAGAGTGCTACTTTGTTTTTTGTTGTTTTGCTCAGTAAAAATTTGATAATGAATGCAAATGAAATTCCACCTTTGGTTTTTATATTTGAGACAGAAGTTAAGTAAGATAAAATATGAAATTAAAAAAAGAAGAAAAGATTGCTCAGAGGCAGTAAGAAAAGATGAGATAAACGCGGGACCTCGGTATAGCAGCAGTTTTAACCTTGGTAGAATGTAGTTAAGTCAGATGCCAATATTGACTGTTAGTGTTTACTGTTTAAAAAAATATGCAGTTGGTGTTTGAGACAAAGCAAGGGGAGGACCAAAGCAGTCTGGAGCAGCGTAACCTTTAACCTGACTGTCCAGAACCTGAGTACTGCAGAGCCCCCGCAGTCTCTTCGCTCCCTCTCTCTCTCTCTCTCTACACATTCACCACCAGTGCTGTTTTCATCCCAACGGCAGAATATTCTTAGCCCCTGCAGTGTGAGCCTTCGTGTGCGTGTCTTTTAAAAAAGACTGTAGTTAATTAAAGAATGGTGCATCTCAGTGGACCTGCCTCATCCCTGATCTTCCCATCTCTTTCTGTCTGTCTCTTTCTCCCAGCACACATGCACAATGACAATGAATGAGCAGCGAGTGGGGATAACTTTCTCAATTCAGCCTACTTAGTGAATTAGGCGACAAAAGGGGCCATAGACGGTGGCATACAAAAGAAAGATAAACTGCAGAATAACCTGTCTAATCTACTCTTATTCACTTGTGAGCCATTTTTCAACAGCACAGATCCTATTTCCAGTGTTTATTTTAATCTCTTCACTCAACATCACAACATCCAACATTTGTGGGGTTGGCTGGCATGTTTCTAGCCAATGGCGATTGGCCTCTCTGGAGTTTCGGTAACTCGCAGTGCAGTGTGGAGGTTTAGAAGACCAATAATAAGCTCTAGTATAGATGTCAGTTTGAGTGGTAAACACATTGTAAAGCCTCAGGACTCTGCAGCTTCTCAAGCAGCTTCTGACTGACCCAGAGCCACTCATCACCACAAGACACACGCGAGGATTGTTAAAAAAGATTAACTACTTCACACACATCCATACATGAACACAACTTGCTCATATTTCTAAATGTAGGTAATGCTCACATCACGGCTGTACACTTTTTTCTTTTTTACTTTTTTTTTTTTTACTTTGAGAAGATGGAGCATTTCCTATGTTTGCTTTTTGTTCAAAGACTGTCGCCACTGCCTATCAGTCATCACTTGTCATTGATATCCCTGGGCATAAGAGTTTGTGTGTGTGTGTGTGTGTGTGTGTGTGTAATGCTGTGTTGCTTTGTGTGTGTGCACCAGAGTATGTGTGTGTTTGCTCCTTTACAGATGTCTGCGTTCATTGATGGGTGACCGAAACAAAAACAAATCCATCAGTCCGTTAAATCACACATTATCTCCCACCACCTGGCAATTAACCACTGCTGTGAGTGTGAGTGTGCATACATGTGTATTTACATGCATGTGTGTAATCTAATAACACACCAGTTAACTGATTTGCATAATAGATATCTGGTGATATCTCTTAATTTATCAGTTATATGTTATGCACAAATGCATAAACATTTCTAGACAGCAGTTTGTGTGTGCGTCTGTGTCCATGACACTCACCTCTATGCATGCCACTGGAATGGAATGAAACCAGTTATTGTAAGCAGAATTTACTCCTCGTATAAATTCATGTGCATTATGTGTGGTAATTGACAGCAAGGTGGAACTTGTTTTATATTCACCCAGCTCATCAGAGTAAGCAGAGACACGTCACACAGGGCAGGAGAGAGAAAATGCAAGAATATGAGAAGAGAGAGAAAAATGCTATTGGACTGGTTAGAAGAGGGAAGAATACAGATTGATTTTGTGTTGAATTATAATAAAGCAGGGGAAGAAGGTCATCATAATGATGATGATAATGGTTGGTGGGTGCCCTGACCCACACACTAAGGCACCAAAATACAGGAGAACGCAGGCCGACTTTGTGTGTGTGTTTCTAGGCATGAAATAGACAGAGGGAAACATAGACAGAGACGAGTGGATTAAACAGGCCAATCAACCATCCCCTTGACAGCAACACAACCATATCTGTCTCCCAGCCCCACTTAGGACAACAACATTTACATTTATGAATATCTGCACAAAGGAGAGTATTACTCACTCTCTATCAAAAGGGCTGCCTTCGTGTGTATGTGTCTAAAACTCATCCATCATGGACATTTGTGCTGCTGCAATGTATGCCAACATCCACCTTGATGTGTGATTTGGGTGCATGCATACACAAAATGAAACCTCTCTCTCATACACACACACCCAGTGATCATCATAACAGTTATATGGAGGCAGTGATCAGCGATCAGACCATTCATTAGTAACAAATAATAAGGCCACAATGCGTATAGGTGAATGGATTCTGGCTTGTGTAGCTATGTGGGGGTGTGAGAGTGTGTACAGTGTGCAGACAGTCACAGAGATGTCATTAATTAAAAGCAATAGGAACACCTGTGTGATGGATGACTGCTGTTTGCATAATAAGATCTAGTGGTCTTCTCTCTTGTCGTGCTGTTGTTCCCACTCTCTTTCACTGTGTGTGCGCGTGTGTGTGCGGGTGAGTGGGTCGGGGGGGTGGGTACATTTTTCTGATTGGACAGGTATTGTCTGGTAGGTGCACACAGCAGAAAGGGACATGTAGAAGGAAGGAGGGGAAAAAAGGAATTATTTTTTCTTCTTCTAGCTTTCTTTTCTCTCCAGGGGTCCGCTAGATTTCAGGAGTATGCTCCCACCTTCTCCAATCGGCTGATGGAAAAGCATTCCTGTGGGGGGGGGTATTAAGGGAGCTGTGTGGTTTTAATGTTATTGTTGAGACTAGTTCTGTCAAACTAAATTGGACAGAATCTTTCTACTGCTACAAAATATGTCACCTTGCTTTGAGGTTTGGTTCTCCTTCACCTCACCTCACCTCTCCCACTATTTCTTTTTCTTTCCTCCTCAACACATCTCACCCCTCATACACTCCTTTTTAGATTTTGACCAAAGCCATCTATCAAAGCACCATGCTCTTTACTTGCATCCTCACAGATCCTATAAATTTTCACACACAAATTTGAAGCCTTGTGCTTTTTTCCACATCTCTTGATTGGCTCTTTCATTTCCTCAAACACCGTCTTGCTTACATGATCAACTAATCGAAGGCATTTCTGTGAAAATGGAGGACTGATGTTCAGTGGTTGTGCTAGCTCAGTGTGGAGTCAAATGCTAACTGATCGGTGTAATGGTGTGGGTTCAAAGGAAGCTGGTTCGTAGGGATTTTACGGATGTAATTCTGCTAAGACCAAGCTTATGTGAAAGTTAGATGGAGTCAGGCAATTCTGATCAGGCCTGACATAAAATAAGGGTCTTACAGATATAAATGCCCAGCCTAGGATTGGTATCGATTTAGGTGACTGCTTATTCCACGCTGGTGGCTCAGTGGTTAACACAGATACTTTGCGGGCTGTATTTATCAGGCTTTTAAGAGTCACTGCTAAAAATTGCACCGTATAGTTGGCTGGAATTAAAACCATTTCTACCTCAGAGAATAAGGATTAAGTGGTTTCTTTTCTGAAACTTACTACATAAGAGAGAGAAAGGAAAGACCATCAGTGTTTTATAGCAAACAGAATTAAAGTCACGCAGAGAAGAAACTGGTGATTAGATGGATGTGTAGTGTGCTGGGCTGCAGTAAATTCACCAGTTAAAATTTGCACGCAAATGCTGGTCAGTTCTCAATTTCATCAAGATCTTCTAGTGTCTTCAGAAAATCATGATCTCGTAATTGCAATGATTTATGCAAACTGCAACAATTGCGGTGACTTCCAACTTTTCCAAATTTCTGTGGTTTCTCCACAAACATTGAAATGCATTGGGGAAACGTAAAAACAGGGTTAGGGTGCGCAATGTTGGGCATTTAAAAAAAATTTTTTGGCAGTAAGCAAATAATGAACTGGTGCATTATGCCATCAGATGGCCCGGAGTATGGATCAGAATCCTTAATACATAGACTAAAATATAATTTGAGGAAAAAACCTAGAAGTCATATCCTCACAATTGAATTTGAGTTGCAGAAAATGAAGAAGAATTTGAAAAAACTCACTTCTTGAGTCCATTTGCAGTTTGTATTACATCAAAGCATACCTTCTTATATTAGTGAGATTCTCTATCATATACCGTCTTTCTTCTTCACATTTCTGACAGTGTAAAATAACATGGAGTATCGTTTTGTCCAGTATGCCCTAACCTGATGGTGATAGACTCCCATCTCCTCGGTTCCCTCTTACACATCTCATTCCTCCCAATTTCCTTTGGAGGCTATAGAACCATCCTTTGTCTTTTTGTCTGAAAATGCTCTTGGATTTTGTCTTTTGGTAATAGTAGTTGTTTGCCTTGCGCGTTTAGATGAAAACGGAAACAGTAAGAAAGAGAACACGTCTTTAATTTTACAACCAATATATATTATTCTGAGGGCCGTCAAAAAATAAAATTTTTTACCTGATTAATCACAGGGAAGAGCGGATTAATCCCTATTCCAAAACATGACATGTATATTATTGGGCAGAAAGATAAAGCAGACTGATATATATTTTTAACAGTGTTTTTTTTTTTTTGTTTTTGTTTTTAACTCTAAATGACAAGCCATTGGCTTTTTTTTTTTTTAAGTAAGTATAGGATGTATGAATTGATGATCTCAACAGGTTTTGGCTCGTATTAACAATGTAAAGCAGTTCTAACCAATGCATTGATTGGGAATCAAAGTAAATGATGTTATGAACTTATCGTTTAGATTTATTTCCTGGGGGGAAAAATGCTTTCTTTGGAAATATACCTTACCTTCATATGAAATATGAAACACTTTAATTCCCCTTTGCACATGCTGGTAATTACTTTTGCCTTGTCTCATGAACTGTTGTGTATTTATTTAATTTTTCTTCCTTTTGTACTAAAAGGAACCATCAGAATCAAATTGTGGTCGTTCAGTGACATATGCCATGTCAGGAAGCAGGAAGCTGTTTATGGCTAGACAGCAAGTAAGGGTGTGGCGAAGGGAAAAAACAGCAGCAAGCGATAAATGCTGTAGGCATTTTAATTGATGGAGATTAATGCATTAACGATGACAGCCCTAGTTGCAACATATTAGCTGAGTGTGAGACAGCATCTCTGTATCGTTAGGCCAGACTGTTTTGTACAGCTACTTCCCTTTTTTTGTAACTTTTACGTCGTTCTTTATTTCATAAAATTAAAATGAGATCCCCAGCTGTTTCTGTGATCTACAGTATGCTGTTTATTATTGGAAGTGATTATATGGGATTCTTACATCATTAGATAGATAATTAATGCTGGTGATCACATAAAAATTACAATGCAGTTTTGGAGAACCCCTCGCAAAATTTGGGCCGCAATAATAATAATAATAATAATAAAAAAAAACCCTTAGATCTTGGAAGGACTCATCCTCACACAGTTTTAAGTTTTCCTTTAACAAGGGAAATCTAAAATAATTGGCCACCAATGTACACAACGGCCTACTGACTGATAAATTGACCAATAAATAAAAATACTAAGTATACGTATTATATATAAACCTTTTATGTAGAAATGAATTTCTTGGTCAAAATAATAATGGTTTGATGCTGCTATCTGTTTTATGGTCTGGACACGTCTATGTGTCATTTGGACAAAACATCAAGGATAATGCATGCAGAAGCAATATGTGTTGATAAAATGATATGGATTTTATTGGAATGTGTCCTTATCAGTTGCTGGAGCAGCGATTTATGTGATTCATGATGCTGACATATTCTAGGAAGTTATAAATGAAGGCAAAATCAGTGTTTTTCGCCATCACGTCTAATGTCAGGAAAAAAATGTATGGTGTTGGAGCCTTGTGTTGAAACCGGTTATTTCAAATGTAAATTCTGCATTTCTGTTTTAATAATGCTCAAATGACATGTTGGGAAGGAACATTATTTTTCTGATAAAATAATTCACAATGTCTTTTGAATATTGAATCCAGCCAGTATCTTTGAATATATTTGATTTCTGTTTTAAATAAAACATATAGCATTTTAATATTTCTGCATCTGCTGAAATTTATCACTTACCACCTGCTGGGAACCTCAAACGGCTTAGAGCAGCTGTTCAGCTCAGCTAAATCCTGCAGCAGACAGAGTTTTCTCAATTCAGAAACATTTTTACTGCTTGACCAAATATGTATCACTCTGAGACTTTTGAATCAGTGAGGAAAGATTTCCTACTCAGAGATGCTTGAGTGTGAGTCCCTCTGCCATTAGTTAGATTGGACAGTCTAAATGGCCCAAAGGTGTCTCTGAGAAAGTGACTGATTGCTCTGCTAGCCCTACCTTGTGTTAAGGCTGCAGTGCTGTCAGGCCACTTTTATGGTGATTAAAACATCCTCTCGGGGTTGGGACAATTTGAGTCTATGCTGCCCTATTACTGTAACTTTCCTAAACTGACAAGCCGACAGCCACACCTGCATCGTATCCAGGTTTGTGCCGGTGTGAAAATAGGGGTGAACTCAAAATGTTGTGCACTTTTTTCCTCTATTTATTTATTTATTTATTTATTTTTTGTCTTCACATCCCCATCCCACTTCATGCTCACTGCTGAGCCACCCAGTCACTCTTATGCTGGCAACAACAGAGAGGTTGTTTGCTTTCAGAGAAAAGTCGAGAGGATTCTAGCCAAAATTGGGATCAACTTCAGAAAAACAACTGGCACAGATATGAGTCAATAGACAGACTATCCTTTCACCTCCAATCCATTTTTTGGATCACAGTGACTCTATTCTGTTCCTCAAAACAGGAAGGATGACTACTTGTCTGATGCCTGGAAAACAGTGTTATTGCCCTGTGTAGCCTAATAATCTGTTGCACCAACACTTTCTCTTCCCAGACCGCCTGTCTTTGTAGAATCTACTCCTAGGTGGCCTGTAGATGTAAAAAAAAAATGAAAAAAGAGAAGGTTTGATGTGGTGTATGATGCAAATTCCAACTTTTTCTCTGTAATTTTTTATAAAATTTTTTTTGTACATGTCAGTCTTGAATAAGTGGCAGCTGTGCAGAATGTGCAGGTATAGACAACAGTTCAGTTACAAATACACAATGAATGTCCTTGGCGTATTAGCAAGTGAATTTTGCAATGACATACGTGCAAGTTTGGACTAAGTGAGGAAGCATCAATAGTGGCCTCTCCAGTGCTGACTTACAAAGTGCTTGGTACGTGTGAACTCTCTGTCTAACTCGGGGGTTATCTCAGGCCACTGTGTGATTAATCTAAAGCCATTGGAAATAAATTATAGAGATCACTCTCCTGTTCCTTCATGAATCTTTACAGGACAGTTAGCTTCTTTTTTGGGATCTTTACAACACATTCCCACATTGATATAATAAGAGAATCTCTGGGAAGCTTTTGTTCTAATTTAAGTTTATGCTGAGGAGATTGCATTGCGTTTTATGACAGCCAAATTATTGAATGGACGTCTTCCCTTGTTATCTGTAGTTTTTGGGCAAAAATGGGGGGCAAAACAAGAATTTATCTTCTCCACCCATGTGTTAAATTTGAACAAATTGTCCACTGAGAACAAGTCCCTTAGTGATGGGCTGGAGGCAATGCTTGTATACACACACCCAGATGTACACATGTGAGGTTGTTGTTGATATTAATATTATTCGCTGAGACGATGCCTAAGCCCCAGCAGTGTAATCAGGTGCTAATAACAAGGCTGTGATGTTTACAAGCTGTTCAAAGTGCTTTATATAGCGTATGTGTGTGTGAATGCATGTAAGTGCTCTCTATGTGATGTCTGCTCTATTCCCTGCCAGTGCTGTTGGGGCTTTGGGAATGCAGGGAGGGGGCACACTAATAATGTAGACTGTCAGCTCTTGCGCGCGCGCACACACACATGCACACACCAGATGCTCATATGGTGTGTTTGTGACGTGGCTAATGATAGCAATGTAGAGGCAGTCTGAGGCCATATGCTGAGCCTGATCGCAACAGAGCAGTCTAGCATTAATAAACTCTACCGACATGACAATTAGGGATCTTCCACACAAAATGCAGACAATGCAGTTGCATGTGAAAATGCAGCTGTTTTCATCGAACCCACACACACCAGGCATCAACTGTTGCCAACCAGGACAGGACAGAGGAGCAGCAGGGAGGAGAACTACTGCATTGACAACTAAAGTGTGCTTTGTCACTGTTCACTGGCCAGAAATGATGCTTATTGTTGAATTTTGATAATGGATGATGTTGTTGGTTCATCAAGATGTAAGCAAGTTAAAATCTGAATTGCAATAAAATAATGAACAGTTTCATTCTGAAGCTAGTTTCTCTGACAGGTTTTGACAAGAAACTATTATGCCAGGATATGAGAAAGTCTTGATTTTGAAGCCAGAGGTGGAATAAAAAGGAAAGGCAGGGCTCTCTCTTCAACAAACTGCACAGGACATAGAAATATGCTTATTCCATCCACACAGAGAGCGCAGCAGAGAGGGAGAGAGTCTTTAATTGAGGTTTTATCCATTTAAGCTGTCACTAAGAGACCAACTCTGAAACCTTTTAACCACTCTCCTCTCAGTAATGACACAAATCAAAGGAAATGTGTTTGTGTCTGAGTGTTGGTGCAAATGTGTGTGAGTGCTTGTGCGTTCGCGCGTGTTAGTGTTCACGAAGCAGGAGGGTAATTATGCGGAAATTGGGAAATGGCTAAGTGAATTATGACCTTGTTTCAACAGAAGGCTTTAATCAGTCGCAGCCAGGTCAGTGGAAGGAGGCAGAAATGTTGGCTGCACAAGCATTTTGCTCCTGATGGCAACAGCAACCAGTCAGTGAAACTGACAGTCAACTGGTCTGATGTGTCAGGGGAAACCAGTCCATCAACCACTGACTCATAGAAAAAGATCAGCAGCAGAAAATTCAAGCGTGATCTTGAGTCTGAGGTATTTTTGAAGTGATGTCATTTTGTGTCGTTTGTCTGAAGTGTAGGATTTCTGTTTCTGCATGAAGAATGAAGGGCCATGTGTGTAGGGCTGGGATGTAATTAGGGCTGCAACTAGCCATTATTTTCAGAATCGAACAACCTGCCAGCCATTAACATGTTTAATTGTTTTGTCTATAAAATGTCAGAAAATAGTGACAAAGTTTAGCTGGCTTTATTTCCCCAAGCATTTTATTTAAAATAGTAACCAAGCAATTATGTGTTTACCATTATTTCAATTTTAACTTTTTTTCATTTTCATTGTTGAAATTATAGCAAAATGATATGATAATTAGGGCAATAGCTTATGATTATTGACATTATTGGTGTAATGAAAATACAAATATAAAATACTATATATACTATATGGATTTATAAAAACAGAGAAATGCAGCAACTCTTTACATCTGAGTGGCTTGGAACAGAGAGTGGCCTCTGTGTTTAATAAATGTCTTTAGAAATATTTGTTTTAATATTATGATATTGATTCCAACCAAATTGTCCAGACCTGAATGTTTGTGTGAGTATGTCGGTGTGTCTGTATCTGCTGCTATTGCCCTCAGGTTTGCTGTTAAGGTGAAACTATTATTACCGTGGGAACAAAATAAAACATTTTTAACATAAGGACTGTTTGCGGTAGGAAGATTCATGTCATATGCTCTCAAATGATCTGATACAGTTTAGTAGAGTTAAGTTACTTTACTTGTTATTGTCCTGCTGAGGATTTAATTCTTGTGTTGATCTGAGTTCACAAATGTATGCTTCTGTACACACTAAAAGAAGAACATGAAAGGAACAAGATGTGAACAAAGTTAATATGCAGCCAGAAAGAAACATGTAGAAGAACTGTACTGATCACAGGTGGTGCAACACAGAACGAGGCAGTCCAGTGAGCCAAGATGTAGGAATCCTGAATGTCCACACTGCTATGACTGATGCCAATTAAACATGTCTCTTAAGTCTGGACATTTTTCCTGTGAAAACCTGATTATGTTTATTTGACTTTGTGTGTGTGTGTGCATGCTTGTTTGCGGATTAAGAGTGAATATGTGCTCCTTCATGTATGAATGGTTCTTGCTGTTCACATGTGTGCAGGGTCAACAGCACTGCTGCATATCAGTGAGTCTCAGAGTGCCGCTGTTAGTTCTGGTCTGGCTGTCTATACCTGTCAGTGTTGGATCGATGGCATGCCACAGAAAATGCATTCCTGGATGTTTCAGCCTGTTTCTGCCCTCGCTCGCTCGCTCTCTCTCTCTCTCTCCATCGCTTGCTCTCACTGTGTATCTGCCACTTTTCCCTCCCCCTCTTCCGCCTTCCTCTCCTGTTGACTCGACCTCTTGCCATCACTTCCTCTTCTCCTCCTCATTGTCCTTCTCTGCACCAACATACTACTCTCAAGTCTCTCCTCACATCAGTCAATGAGCGGTCATTGTAAGTGAGTGTGTGTATTTTATGCCACTCATTTATTAGGAATAGGAATTCCTGTTCTTGGCTTCATGTTTTGGGCAGATTGCGTTGCTGTGCTGAATGCCAATGTGGGCTACTATTGTTTGCTGCTTTTAAGAGGATTTATATGTCCTTGTATATGTGCGATATCTGAAGTGAAAGATTAATCTATAAATTTTGATTTACATTGATTTTTGATCAGTTAACGGTTTTCAGCTAAATGCTAAATCCTCACAATTTTAAAGTTTGGACAGAGGACAGGTCAGTCCTCTCACTTTCACATTTTTGTTGCATATATTTGTGTTTTGCAGGAAACTATTTAAAGGTGTTGATTTGGTCTGTGTAAAACTAGCCCTTATTCAGTAAACGATTGTCTATTTGATAGACGGTTTAACATTAATTATTAATCTAAAATAGAAAACAGACGCCTGCCAAATGTACAGATCTGCTTGATTTTGTCTATATTAAAAATGTTTTCATCTTTGGACTTTATGTTGCTTGACAGACAAAAATATTAACAGTGGAAAAAATAACAATTATCTGCCACTTACCCAATTTTTATACCATAATATTAAAATAAATATATTTTTTTATGCTAGCTCTTCTGAAATACAGTTGAAATAAAAACTTGTTAATTCATTCTCATTTTATAAAACACTTTTTAGCCACCCTATTCAGGTAAACTTCAAGTTTGAACTTTGTTAAAGGGCTCAACGGGGTGCCATGTGTATTGAATGTCTTTTCCTTTCTTGATGAAATGTTGAGAAATCATCTATAAATGAAATATACAAATGGAAAAGTCATTTTTGCTTCATCCAGTAATTAAGTGGGACAAATCCAAGCACTTCAGGACCACTATTCAAAAATCCATTAACTATGGTGACCTTAGTCAATGATTTGCAACTTTATTCTGTAATGACAATTGACAAATTTCTATTGACTAGCAGTATATAGGCTGTTCATTCAAAATTACCTCTGAGGTGTGCTCTGTGTGGGTGTGTTTGTGTGTCAGTTCATGTAGTTCTGAGCCTTTGTGTATAATTTTGTGTGATATTTTTACATGCATTTATATGAACAATTGTGTCGATGCTGAAGAGCGGGTGGCTGTCAGTGATGGAGGATCGAACGAGGATGGCTGAGAGCTAGTGATGCTGGCTGGCCTTAGTGCTAACACCCACGCTGTCTGTACACTCTACTCTCTGCTCCTACGCTTGAGGCGCAGGAATGTGCAAGCCCGTTGTAGTAAGAGCACATATGAATGAGTGTTTACTATCTCACACAGCCAACGTTTCCCTCCTGCTTGGCTACCATGTTTTTAATGGAAGTCCAGGACGGCCATTGGAGGTGAATACATTGACTATCTTATTTTCCATTATTTGACAGGGAGGGAGAAAGAAGGTTGAGTCTAGAGAGGGGTGGAGAAAAGAGGGTGGAGGGGGTGGTGTATGGATGATGTGGGGGTTGCAGGGTTCTTGTAATGAATGTACTGCAGTTAAAACAAATTCTGTGTCACTTCCCGAGAGAGAGAGAAATAAAGGTGGTGGAGGGGGAGTAGGAGATGTGGGAGGAGATGTTGTGAAATAGGATGTGTTGTGTTGATGGAGCAGAGTTCTTTGCAGCCAGGCAAACTCTCCTCCCACCCTGCTATATGATTGTGTGTGTGTGTGTACTGGGGAAGGGGGGGCCAGCAAGTGAATGCCCCACAGCCTACAAGCATACCACCCACACACATTACCCACATGTATTAGACCCATGCATATGTATATTCCTCACTTTTCACTACCATACATGTGCACACACAATCTTTTATTCACACACGAACACATGTACACGCACACACACACACGGGAACAATATCTGTCATTACCTCCCACATATTCCTCATGGGAGTACATTGTTATTTTCTTTCAGACCTGATCACATAAAGTGGAGCAGAGAGAGAACACACTTCTCCGCGCACAAACATATAGAAATACACACACAATACACTCAAGTATTCGCTTAAGTGTGATTGAATAAAATACAAAATGATAGAAACTGTCCACTTGTTAAGAGCGTTGTTAGTTGTTGCTCACACAAAACGGGCTGGGTTTTTACATCTTGAGGTGAAGAGTAAATCTCAGCATATGTACTGTATCGCACATTGTCATTTTCTGCCATATCAGCTCAGATAATCAAAGGCTCCTTGACATCCTCTTCTTAGAGCTGACAAGGCTGCAGAAATGGGAGCAGATAGGCAAAAGACACAAGTTTAACTCTACATTAGTCATATCTTTTGGCCTCTGTTGCTGAAAAGGCAAAAAAAGGACAGAACACACAATCAGACCAGACTGAGAAAAAAAAATCATTGATGGAGGGCGAAGGGGAAGAAGGGGAGGGCATCAAAGAATAGAGAAAGGAGGGCCCTGCAGAACAGTACTGCCAAAACCGAGGTCAATTGTGATGAAAATGGCCGTTCACATGACCACAATAGCAGCTGAGTGACAGCACTAAAGCAGCATGGACGGGCTTATCCTGATCACTCAGGGCCTTGACTGGGGAAACCACAATGCCCTGGAGATCTGTCCTTTTTGGGCTTGGAGGATCACAGAGCGCCCACGGTCCCAAGCTTTGGCCCCGAAACGTCCTTTACATTACCATATCAATGCTGCCCCAGCTATTCCGCCAAGGAGCAGGGTGGCTAGTGATAGTGCCTCCTGGTTAGCATCGCCCTGCGCCTTCACAAAGCTATTCAGGGGGGAGTCAATGCTAACTCAATGCTACATGTGAATGGGAAGAAGTGTAAGCTCACTCCTGTAGTGTGAACCCATGTCTGGCGATGCATTCAGGCCTGTATTTGTGTGAGTCTCTGTGACTCTCATTCCTGCTTTATCTCTTTGCACACTCAAAGTTGTTCTCACATACTGAGCAGGATATTGACCTGGAACTTTTGGTGCTATACAAATTACATACATTAGCGATGTCTGATAACCACAGATTGTTATTCCGATCCAATACCAAGTAAAACCAAAGTCCTTTATATGGATAAATTTTATAAAAGCTTAATGTGTGCATAAGAGGTGAAAAGACAAAAAACCCAGACCTTTTCAAATCATAATTAGGCCGACACTAAAACACATCTTTATTTTCTTTAATTGGATTTCTCCGAGGTTCAACAAAATATAGCTATTCAAAGAATCAATAAATAAATATTCTCTAGGAAAAGAAAGGTAGAAAAAGTAAGTTCTGCATGTGCTCGAGTCCAGCCATCACTCTCACAGACAGGTGTGTGCACGTGCTGGGATGCCTTCAGGTGGCTGGTGCATTTAAACAGCCATAGTTCACCTTACATGTGGAAGTATGTAATTCCTCAGACGGTCGGCAGGAATGTAGATTGATTGTAGATTGTAGATTGGGGGGGGTTCTTTTGACCAAGTTCCTTCACAGCTCCTTCACAACATTTGAAATTTCTCTTTCTCTCTTTCCCTGTTTTATTTATTTATTTATTTATTTATTTATTTATTTATTTATTTATTTATTTTTTCACATCGGTTCCATCTGTGAAACTTGCCATGGGGAAAAAAGACTTGACTACTGGTTCTCATAATAGTTTTTTACATGGTTGTTTTAGGATATATAGTTAATATATAGTTATTTACTGATGGCCCAATGTCAGCATTATAATATACACAGAGGTGCTATTGCATTGATCTTGTGTGGTGATTTATTGTTTGTGAAATAAAAAATGTTTTGTTTTGCTGTTGGTAAGTTACAGATCTGCTGTAGCTTGAAGTCTTCCTTGACCTTGGGCGTTCATTCATTCATCTTCTTCATCTCTGAGTTGCGGGGAGTGCTGGAGCCTGTCCCAGGTCATATTGGGCGAGGGCAGAGTACAACCTGGACATGCCGCCAGTCTATTGCACCTATGAACAATTTAGAGTCACCAATCAACCTAGCACAAACACGGGGAGAACATCCATCTCCACACAGAAAGGCCCCAGCCCTGGGAACTGAACCCACGACCTAAGAGTTGTGGGACACCAGTGCTAACAGCTATGCCAGCTTGGCCAGTTTCCTGTTTGGAAAACATCACAGTTGAGGGTTTGTAGAAGAGGTGAGAGCAGGTTACAACCTTCCTGTGTTGTTAGGGTATTATATCACATGACACTCAGAGTAGATGGCCTTTGATATCATTATGATGCAATTAGAGATATTAGCCAGTAAGAGTACAAGCCACAATGCAGTGTTAACCTCATTATTACGCCATGGGGAGGAAATGGATGATCTGGAGGAAGGCTGCTTTTTAAATGATGTGGAAGAGGAACAGGGAATGAGAGAGACAAAGAATGGATGGAAGGAGAAGGAGAAAATCAATGGTAAAAAGGAAAGGATGGCAAGCTAAAAGGGCAATGAAGAGAGGAAGATGAGGAAGACAGGTGAGATATTGGCCAAAGACTTCTTGCTTTGTCATTGGAAACCAGAGCCATTGGGTAGGATGCTGTTTGATTTGCTGTTCTTGTTTTAATCTGTCAGTCCGCCCCTCACACACACACTCACAGATCGCCTCCAGTCTGTCACTTAGTATTGGCAGAGAGCTGAGAGGTTATCATGCATAGTCAGGTGCCAGACCGACGCTTGGTAGCAGGTTTGTCATTTGTAATTAGAGAGAAAAGGAGAGCTGGTGTCTTTCTTCTCACTTCTCTTCCATTCTCTGGCTGAAGGCTGTTTCTGCATATCGACAGACGAAATGATGGTGTGCACACACACATACACTAAAACACGGACCCACAAACACAAATACATGCCCTGACACACATTTGATGGGCCAAGTTTGATTCCATTAAGTGGAGTTTGTCAGTTAGTCAGTGAAGTGTTGGGGTGTATGCTGATTTCCTGAGAGTGAAACCCACAGAGATAAACAGCCTGTTCAGATGCTCACAAAACCAAGGGTGACTGAGCAATGGCAGGTCTTACTATGACTATTTTATGTCAGTCACACACACACACACGGTCTATCTAGTGTTGTATGGCTATGTGGTCACGGTCCATGCGGCTCTGAGTTCTGGTCACGGTTAAAAAGGCTTCCTTCTGGAGAGGAGGAGGGAGAGGGGTCTTAAGACGGAGAAGGAGATGGGAGGTGGAGGGGGGGGGATAAGAGGAGCTGGAGATAATAGAAGAGGGCTAACAGTGGGGGAGGAAGGCTGCGATGGACCAAAGAGGGAGTGAAAAGGGGAAGATAGAGGCTGAAGGTGGGTTTTTGGAGTATGAAAGCCTGCGTGCCTCCATTCCTCTGCCATTGATGTATTCTAATGCTAAGTGTGTAATGTTGGGCCTCGACTGGTCTCTGGGAGAGACGAGCCTTTGATAGGCACAACCAAGCTCTGGGACAGATCCCTCGCATGCCTTTTCATATGCATATCTTTCTCGCTCTCTGTATATGTGTGTGCGCTGGTAGACACAAATTTTTTTGGGGGCTATTTAAGTAAATGTTTTTAGCCAGTTTCACTAGTTGTAGCTTGGTTTGATTTCCATATCAGTGTGATCATTTTTTTTTTTTGAACATCGCAGACGCTGATCCTAAATTACCCCCTGGACCATGCTGGTGGATGTTTTTATGATCCACCATCCTTTAATTCTCTGTATACATGAATTTTCCACATACATAGCATTTGAACATACAACATTTTGTGTGGGGCTGCGGTGTATCACATCTGATCATGTAATTGGCCATCTGCAGAGGAGGCCAAAGTGCAGAATCTGAAAGCAGACTACATCTCACCAGCCTGTCCAGGAGGTGTGTGCGCGTCAGTGATGCATGTGTGCTTCTATAAGCTGTGTGCATCTGAAGAGATGGTGCGTTGTGTGAATAGCTTTGTCTGCCGTGTGTTCCGGTCCCCAACTGATTATAGCATGAAATTCCACACACATTGTAAAGCAATGGGGAGTCTCACATGTGGATAGGCAGGCATAAACAAGCGCACACACATAATGACACGTTGAAGTGAGAAGTCATGGAGCCCTGTTAATGACTGTCGAGGACAGAAAGGGAGAAGGACTGTGGTGGTGTCAGGGCTTTGTGACGGATGCTGGTTGTAAAATGCCTTGCTCACAGGTTTATTGTTATGAAAAATAGTAACGATCAGTTTCTGCAAGATTGATGCCATTCCTTCTTTCTTTCTTTTTCACACACAGACACACACTTATCCTGGGTCCTAATCCCCCCTCTGAGCCCTGAAATGTCTCTTCTCCCATGTGTGACCCTCTTTCCACTTTAGCACTTCATGTCACCCCCCCTTCCTACTCAGATTTGTTCTTCTACTTCAGCCTCCTCTCCTGCTTGTTCATCTTACTTTACCTCCTCTCACCCGCATACTTCACGGACGGCTGTGTATTTATCAGTGCGCATGCCCCAGCGCATGCAAGCTTATATATGTTTTTGCAAGAGATAGAAGGGGGGAGGAGAGTGTCAAAGAGTGCTTGCCTTTCTACTTTCATTGCCTCTCTCACTGCTCAAGAATATGATGGATGTTTCAAAACAGGACTAAGCCTGAATATCAGTGCGAGCCACTGATGTTGCTTTCACCTCCAAGTGTGTGTGTGTGTGTGTGTGTGTTTGTGCTTGGAGGCACTGGAGGTTATTTGATCTCATTGTGTTGTTGGAGAGGAGGATGCTCTCTTGCTTTATGACCGGAGCTGTAGGGAGATATTCAACTTCACCTGCCTCTACTCAACAATCCATCATCCCTCCCTCAGCAGACAAACGCACTCCACTCATCTTATTACTTCTTCTCACACTCTCAGAAACATTTAAGACTTTCTTTCACTAACTTGCACTTACACATGCTGTAATGTATGCACATATTTTCAGGCTCTCTCTCATAAGCAAGTAAACTGTACGTGTGCTTATTTTTGTTTATTTATGTTTCTAAATGAGTGACAGAGTGGGACATTTTTGTGTGGTGTTTCTGCAGGTGATTAGACACTGTTGCAGTGTGAAAGCCATCCTGCTCCTTCCTTAAGATGTTAAGTGTGTGGTAAACTGAACAGGGACGAGGACACTCAGCTAATGACTGTTTCTGCACACTTCATCAGATTGCTCACCCGCAATATTGCCTCATATCACTCCCCAGCACCATTGGCACTTAATAGTGTGTGTACATTTGATAGTGTTTGCGTTCGTGTGTACATCTGATCACGACGTATATTGCTTTGTAGAGCCATTACAGTTTAATAGGCATAGTGGAAAGCGTGGTGCGTTAATGCTTCGGCAACATGGAGCAATGACACAATAAAACAATTAAATATGGTGGAGGAGAATTACTTTTTGAACAGGCTGCACCAAAAAGCAATTTGAACTGAGACAGAATAAACAGAAAGCACTGATCAGGCTTATTAAGAGAAGAGGGAAGCTCTACCGCACTCTCTCACTCCCTTCATTGGCTTTCAAGTCTGTCAATATGATTTTACATCTGCTGATCACTGCCCAATGACCCAAAAATAAAATTGACTTGAAATTAGAGAGATGTGATTTCTCTGTTATAACAAACACGTTACCGTGAAGTGATTAGCTGTAATAACTCCTAAAGGTTACTGTCATTGTTCAGTTTGTCAATTGTTTTTTCAATTAATTGATTAACCACATAAGAATGGGGAAAAAAATTAAAACATTTTCTTAAGAAAACAAGTGTTTTTGTTTAATTAATAAAAGTTAAAGGTATATTAAAAGTGCTAAAAAGAAATGAAAATAATTAATTTTGCCACAGAAGTTGAATGGTTTGAATAAATGTCAAATATTACATTTTATACTTATTTTTACCCATTTATGTAAAGTGCTCCCAGACTTTTGACAATTTGGGTCATGCACTTTTCTCCTCCACCTCCTCCGCTTTAAGAACATTATCGTCTGCTGTCTCTGCCAACACTTCTTCCAGAGATTCATCACGTGGCCCACATGGGGTTTACCATTGGTTTTTCTCCTACATCTCTCCCACTTTTTGGTCAGCCGTTAGATTAATTGCGCTTCACCACCACTGCGGCATTGGTTGGCCTTCTTCCTCCACATTAAGAAACTTTACCACTGTACTTCTGTGAATAATGTAGAGCAAACTATTTGATTATTTAAAAGGCAACTAATTCAATAATCGATTCTAATAAATTTAATTGATTAGTTGTTGCACCTCAAGTTTAATCAATAAGAGGGCAGTAAATGATGAAAAATTACCATTGCAGGTCTCCAGTACCCATGCTGAGAGAGACCCCAGCCCATTTAAAATGTCAATTTCTTTTTAAATGAAATTGGACAAAAGCAGATCATTATCTATTATATTTATTTATATTACTTATTATATTTGTAGTAGTATCAGCAGTATTTTGCACAAACTCCTAAAATCAAAGGTGACACTGAACACTGAAACGTGTTTATTTGTGCTGGTAGTTGTCAGCATCAGTGCCCTGTCCAGGGTTTACCTCACCATAATGCTCCAATGATGTAGGAGGGCTTCAACTTTGTGTCGCTCTGCATTGGTCAAGGATTAAAAAAATGGATGGGCAGATCGATGATAGTTCAGTAAAGTTGTATTGCGGGCAATGGAAACAATATTTCTGGTTTTGCTGTATTGATTTTGATCTTGTCAAAAAAAAACTATCCATTTCTAGGTGTGTCCATGTTATAGCAGGGAAATGCCAGATTATGAGAGTGCCCTTTGGAGGCCTCAAGCTCAAATGTGTTTGTTTTACAAAAAAGCCATTTGTAACGCTGCAAGTTTTGCTGGGGTTTTAACCACATCGGTCTATTTGCTGTCTTTGTGTCTTAGGAGTTGATGATTGTGACCGTGTCCCCGTGCTAGTACCCATGTAACATAATTAGTTTGAAAGTAAATGTGGGTGTGTGTTTGTGTGTCTCAGTTCCAAAATGCAGCAACAACTTACAGAGATGGATAACTTCTAAGGTCAATCACATCAGCAGCGTCTGGAGTTAATTTAAAATGCTGAGCTATTTTCACAGAGCCCTGTTTAAGTTTGGATCAAGATTGGTTAAATCAAAAAACAGATTAAGGTTGGACCTCCAGCCTGTGGCATAAAACAAGTGGTGAACAGAACAAAAGTAATTTTTACAGTTTTTGGGGATCTGTACTTTACTTGATTCATTTATTTTTTGGAAACTTTGTACTTTTACTCCACCACATTCGAAAGGCAAATATTGCCCTTTTGACTCCACTACATTTCTGTGAAGAACTCTGTTCATGTGCATCTCTTGTATTCAAGTGGTGTTACCGTAGCTGTCCCTTGCACAGCGCCACTCAGTTTTGGCTGTGAGCTTGCAGGTATCATTCATGCAGCTAGTGATGGGGAATTCAGGCTCTTTTAGCTCGGCTCACTAAAAAGAGGAGGCTCTTTCAGCTCCCAAGTGGCTCCTTTGATTTTATTTATTTATTTATTTATTTTCAACCCCCCTTAAATTTATTAATCACAAAAATAATGTAAAAATTATGTTTAAAATGAATTATGAATATAAATAACACATACATTAAATCAAATGTCTGTTATTTATATGGCTTTATTTATATATTAAAAAACTTGAACTTGGAGCATAATGATATATGAGAAATAATAAATTAAATAAAAATTTAAAATAAATTACATTAAATAATAAATTATAAATTACAAATGCCAAAGATCAATTAGAAAAAAGATCCACACTCCGATTGAATGAAAATCATTTTTAAACTAGAAAAGTATTAACATTGAACTTCATACAACAGAATATAAATTAAAACGTGTACAACAAAAAGAAAAACACCGGGTCCAGAGAACAGTTTGAGCTAGTCTTTAGTGAAGATTGGCATTAAGATAAAGCAAGTGCCTCAGCTTTTACGGAGTTGATCCTCTTTCTTCTCTCTGTTGTTATCACCTGCCCTATTTTGGAGAAGTTTCTCTCTGAGGTGAGGGATGATGCTACAATACACAGTCTCTGTGCCATCACAGTGTCAGATGAGGGCAGACTGAACCCTTGGTCTCCTACCAGCTCAGTGGGTCTGCACTTCTTTGGAGAAGGGCCTCCTCACCTTTCCAGTGTGTTGTCTCTCTGTAGAAAGTTTGCAAGAACTTTCTTCCCCTCTCTCATCTCCCTCCGGTTTGTGTGCTCACCGTGCTGTGTGTGTGTGTCTGTAATCCCTCCCCCTTCTGCTCAGCATGGACACACAGACACCACCACACATCTTGTCCAATCATGCGTGGCTTTAACAGAAAAAAGAGGTGAAAAAAACAAATGACTCCCAACCAAGAGCCGACTCCCATCGCTCACGCCAAAGAGCCTTCTCTCAGAGCCGGACCATTCAGGGATGACACATCACTACAAGCAGGAGCAGAAAGGTGATCCCCTTTAGCTGTGCACTGCAAGTCATGGCTTCGGCCCCTGTTTAACCCTCTCATTATCCTAAAATAACAACACATTTGATCCTTGGGGTTAGAATCCAGGAACATCTACCTCCAGAAAATTATTGAAATAAATTATTGACCAAGTTTTTGTATCAGGCACTTTGTTTATTTATTGAATACATAAATAATCCCATGATAATGAAATCTATTAGGAAATTTCCTTTAGCAACACCTTCAGGCCAAACCTCCAAATTATAAAAAATGTATCTAGAAAAGTTTTCATTTGAATATTTTCAAATTTACTGTACACATTAATGGCCAAAAAAGGATGCACCCCTATTGGTTTTGGTGACCCCAGGACCTTTTGATTACTAATTTCTATTGTTTTTATTTACTTTTTTTGTAACATTTGTGGTCAGTCGGTTTGGGGCTTACAGTGTCCCTTACAGTTTTTATTTTTATTTATTTATTTATTTAGGCAGAGGGGTCATGTTTGAAATCAAGTTTGCCTAGGTAAAACAAACACATTTTCAAACGTTTAGCAGGATTTTGTCAAGTTAGAACATAAGAACATTGGTCAGAACATGTGTTTTTAATTTATAATGTGTGGTGCCACTCTCAGCCAATGTTCTGGGTACACCATGGACAGGATTTTCAGTCTATCACAGGCCAAACACAAAGAGATACTGAGTAGAACAAGCACTCGCACTCAAAATCCGACCGACGCTTAATTAAGACATGCATGTCTTTAGACTGGGTACCAGAGTACCTGAAGGAAGCCAACGCAGGCATCGGGAGAAGATGCAAACTCCAGAGAGAAAGGCCCCAGGCCCGAGAATCAAACCCGCTACTTGCAGACATATTTCTTGCATTGAGCAAAGGTAATTCTTTGAATCCTGGTACTTGCCACATTACCTGCCTGTGGGTTGTACAATTCGAGATGTTGGGGTTCCTCACCATGGTGTAAGATGTGAAAAAGTGGTCACATGTAATCTTACGCCTATACGGTCCTTCAGCCATTTCAAGCACAACCCTCAGGTATAGGGATGTGAGGTCTCACACACACACACACACACACCCACACAGCTAAAACAGCTTGGGGTCAAATTGGCCCCAAGGGAACACCAATATATGCAAAATGTGTACAGCAAATTAAAAAACGTATCATCACGATAATTTTTTGCTTAATCAGTTGTCCCCCTCAAATTAGGAAAAGTCATGAAATATGAAGCCAAAAAACTGCAATCAACTACAAGAAGTTTAAGTTCAATTTCCAAAGGCTTTGTCACTTAACCAAGGTGTTTAATATAACCAATTCTATTTAGCATTTTCATTATTAACATGGGTGGTTTTCTTTCAGTACAAGACAATTACAATGTTGGTCTTTTTGTCAGTTTTAGTTTGTTGCTATGGGATTTGCTTCTTATTGAATTTCAGTTCAGACCAGTTCATTCAATGGATTATTTTAGAGTGAGATTCTTTGAATGCACTGCTTTGTTGGTATAGTAGTGGGTATACCCACTTGATATGCGGGAGATCGGGGTTTGATTCCCCGACGAACAGCCCCAGCCACAAGGTGCCCACTAGTGGTACTCTTGTTCCGGTTCCGAGCGCAGATAAATGGGATGGTTGGGAAGGGCATCCGGCATAAAACAGAAGCCAATTCAAGCAAGCATGTAGAGGGGAGAAATAATCTTTGAGTGCACTGCTTCAGAACGCATTGCATTGTGATGAAAAGTATTTCCAAAAGCAAGTACTCCTGACCAGATTTGACCAGAAGGACCTGTATTTTGCCTGCATACTTTGTCCACCACTGCTTAAAACCAGATGTGTTCATCTTTGTTTACATTTTTTAAGTGTTGTTAAGTGTTGGAGTCAAGTGACTGTATATTTTCTGTCTCATTGACCAGACTAAGAAACCACCGGGAAGTACTGTGGTGCTCTATTGATTTTTATGTAGGTGTTCGTCTAAGAGTCTCTCTCTCTTCTTCTTTTTCTTCCTCTTCTCTCTTCTTCCCTTTTTGTCCTCTATCTCACGTGTGTCTTTATGTAATCGTTTAGGGATCTGTTGAGAATTAGAGATCGAAAACCCATTTACAGAGGTTACCTACGTAAAGTCAGCCTATTTGTCTGCTGTGAAATCGAAACCTTACCCTCTACTGCTCGCTCTCATTTCTCTTGCTCTTATTCCCCTTTCTCAAAATGTCCCTCTCTCAACCACTCTCTCTAGGGGGGTCACAACTCCTCAATGGAGGAGTGATAAGTGGGGAGATAAGATGACTGGGTAGAAATGAGGAAATTTGTTAAAGATAGAGAGATGGACAGAGAGGTCATTAGTGGGTCGTAAAACGGAGACGGCGTGTTGGGGTGAAGCCACATCAGATGAGGGATGAGGAGCAGGGTTATGTCTACATGGAGGGGTTTTTATTTTCTGTTGCTGTCCCAAGGTGAGCAAATTTGTTCCACCCCAGAAACCGATTTTTTTGTTGTTTCCTATTTGAACAGAAAGTGTTTATATTGAAGTTTTGTAGTAGTGCATGTTCAGTGAGATCTAAATGTTTGGTTTCATGCCCTTTTTTTGTATTGAAAAGGTGCATTTACTGTTTAATAGACAGATTACATATCCCTCCCAAAATCCCCCAAGTTTTATGAAGTTGTTGATTGTCCATTGTCTATTATTATTATTTCTATAATAATGAATAAACAAGGGAGGATTATTTCAGCTACATAACCCAAAAAGCTTTCTGAATAAATTTCCATCTTTGGATAAATCCATCTTCTTTGGCGTGCAATAATAATGTGTGTAGATATATTGCAACTAATTAGTAAATGTCACCTCATGGTGATATTGAATTTATGGTCTTTCATTACAGTGTTGGTTTTGTCTGTATCATACTGTATACCTCAGCCAGGCGGCAAAATGAAACAGCCATCTGTCAATTACCTCAGTCTGTCTGCCATCATTTGTTTTGTACTGACAACGCTTTGCTAAAGTTTTAAGGATATAAAATTGTGTGATCTGATTAAAGCTGCCAATGCAGAGGAACAGGACTCATCATTGCCCTGTTTAATAAGATTTATAAGAGTTTGGCATATCCTTAAAACACATATGTTCCCAACCTGTTTCCTTACACTCATTAGGTTTTATTACTGAGCTCTGTTTTGCTGCTGCTGCTCTCCAGAAATGTAATTCCTTCCAACCCCTTGGTCTCCTTCTAAATTAAGCTCTTGCTGTGCTTCGTTTCAATGTTTCTTCAATTATATGTTCATGTTCATTAATTGTTTCTTAGCATGGTTGTGAGCTTAGGGACAGTCTGTCATGGTTTCTCACATTCTTTCTTCCAGGAAGCCGCATATTTGAGCACAAGCCTGAAAATGACGTGGCCATAATAAAAAACGTACTTTTCCTGAATGCTTTTCATTAGAGTCCTAACCCCTGGCTCCACTGAATACTTATGCTTATGAATATTACAACCTGAAGACTGATTAGTATAAAAGACGCTAACCAAAGACAAAATCATTCTGATTGTTGTACTTTTTCTGTTGGAGTCGTAGCTAAGAATGAACCAAATCTGTGCCAACAGCTTTTGCTGTGATGGCAGTGAGAGAGCTAGCGAGAGAGCTAGTGTTTGTGTATGAAAGACACATAGAGACAGAAGAGCGAGGAGGCATAAATAAGTCAAGGTAGGGAATCAGAGTGGATAAACTGGAACAGAGCGAAGAGGGGAGGCAACGACGGGGGAGAGAGGAGACAGAAAGTCAGTGTAACTGTAACAGAGTCTGTCACAAAGCTCCGACCTAAGCTAATAGCCTGTCTATTAATATCTTCAGCTAATGACTGCCACTCCCTGTCACTGACTGGCATGGAGCGTAATCCTTATTCATCAGTTTTTAACTTTTACTTCCTGAATAATGAGCCTAATGAATTCTTTAAATATGGACGAGACCAGGGTGACCTGCTGTGTGATCACCATTTCAAATTGACAACCAGTGAGAAGACTGGGTTTAAGGTTGGCTGAGTCCAAACTAAGGGGGGACCAAGGGGCTGCTTTGGAAAAGTGTGGCTTCATGCACTGTGGAGATGACAGTAAAGATCCACATACACAGGTTTTAGTAATACCTCAATAATTGGAAAGGATTTTTGGCCTCCAAACACTGGGTTATATTATTGTTATGAAGGAATGGCAAATCAGGACGACAGTAATTCGGAACTCAGGGTTTGTCTGGTAAACGGAGATTAGAGTAACTCGGGTCAGTAATTCAGGAGCTAACATGTAGCCGATCAATGTCGTCAACACAGAGAGCTGCCAGATGACATTGCATTGAGAAAAATGTGGAGCCAGCTTCTGATATGTTATTTGGGCATCATCTTGTGCAATTGCACCACTGCAGTGTGAAATGAATGAGGGGCTGTATTTTCTATTCATCGCTAATGTTGCTCTCTCCAGCCTGATGCCCAATTCTCATTTAGCAAATGCTCTTCCTATGCCCGTCAGCAAGGCACTTAAGAAGTGATTCCAATGTGACTGCTGTTATTTTATCCATATTTTAGATTTTTCATCCTTTCATTGTTAATTTCTTTTTAATACGCATGGTTAAAGATATTTTTAACTACTTCTAGCCGCACCTCTCAGGCTCATTAATTCCCATTCGATTACAAACATCAGAGAAACCCCCAGAGACATCCTCTTCAGTCAGTGAACGTAATCAGTCAGTGTGAATGAGAAGCCAATAATTGTTTTTTCTTTCTTTTTCTTTTTTTTGTGTGTGTGTGTGTGTTGGAGCTTTGCAAGTTGAGCTGGCTTAAAAAAAAATAAAAAATAAAAAAAAAATCTCCACATTCTTACAGAAGCGTGAAAAAAAAAAAAAACAAAACCCAACTAATTCCCAGGTTTGTTTTCCTGTTTTCTCTTAACTTAAAAAGACCTCTGTCGATTTCTGGGTCACACGCTGGAGGAATGAAGGCAGAGAAGGCAAGGGTCCATATATTGGCAACTAAGAAAAACAAAAAAGGACATGTTGGAGGCTGCCCTCTGGAAAATCAGGCTTCTAACAGTAAAGGAGATCATGGCTATACAGCTATACAGCAATTGGTATGATCACCTGACTTACAACCATGTTGCTGGTTTGCAGCCAAGGTATTGGAGAAATAAGGAGGAGCAAAAGTTGGCCAGTACTTTACACATAAGGTGGAATTGATATTCCACAGAACTGCTCAGCATTGATTAATAGAAACAGCAACATTCAACATTCAACACGCAGGTACAAAAAAATGCAGATTTCTTTCTGAATAGTGCAGTGTCATTAGATGTAGAGGAAAAAGTGGACTCACATAACTGTCTTTGGAAAATTGAAAACGTTTTTTTTTTTTATTATTATTATTAAAACCGCCACGGTGGATAAGCCAGGATGTCAAATTCTCAACACTACACTCAGAGGTTTTAATTGCAAAATCTATGTAAATGTTGCAGGCAAAAAATGCAGGCATAATCAATGAAAAGGAAAAACAGTAACCAAATGTGCTCTATCCAGTATCATTCCTCTCCTTTCCTACTGTTAAGTCACTTTCCCATTATTGAACCAAACTCTTCTTTTTTATTTTCTTTTTCATTTACGTATTGAGTAAACTTAACTTCTTAACTTCTTGTACTTGCTTCATTTCTTTGCCCCTCATTTCTGACGAAGGATGTGTACGCTTCTCAGTCTAGCATCTTTGAATATCTCATATCTAATGGCTTTCAGGCAGATGGAGTTGTGGAACCTCACTTCAGGCTTGCCTGAAAAGTGTCACTTGGCCCAAGAACAGCATGTAATGTCCCTTACAACAAACCTTCTAGATCGATTTTCTGCACAAAAGCGGCAAGATGGAGCAGCTAGACAATGAAGACCAACCGACCCTTTCCTCCATGTCTCCTCGCTGTCCAGACCGCCTGCCTGTCTCCATTTCTTTAGCGTTCTTTCCCTGAAACATCTCACTGTCAAACACACACAAAATTGGATATTCAAAAGCCAAAACACGTTCCTTATGTCTCTCTCTCTCTTTCTGGCTGCCCGATTTTCCTCATTCCTCCTGTGGTTATGTAAAGACGGACCTAGTGTATTCTTACTGCTAGCACTTAACACACACACATACACAATTCCGTGCTCGCTGTAACATCATCATGTATTAGTTTAATGGTGCGTTTAGTCCTAAAGGCACAGCAATGGAAAGCAGTGAGCTGTATAAGTGACGTCACATAGGGACAGTCACGGTCATGTCATGGTGATGTGTACGAGAGGATAAAACGTCACTTTTCTGCTCTACCAAAAAGTGTCAGGTGAAGTCAGGTGAAAGTGCTTTTTAATATGAGTCTCACATGCACACAGAGCGAAGTGTGCAAAGTGCATGGTTAGTCTCTCCTTCCGTGAGTCAGTGCCTTGTGGAACGTGACCCTTTCACTGGTACATTCCTTTCCAAACATTTCCCGAAACTGATGTTTTCCATCATTAATAGTTTTAACTGTTTCACTGCAGGTCTGCCAAAGTCAAATTCTTTGTTAGGTGTTTTAGCCCGTGCAAATGGACACTCACTCAAAACAGTGAACTCCTGCTGATGACAAAATGCATCTGCCTTCTCATGATTTCATGATTCCCCTCACACGTTATATGTTTGCCTCTATACCATAAGGATGGAGAGGGAGGTGTTACGATGAGTGTAGGGTGTGGAGGAAGAGATCTGCGCACGAGGGTAGTGAATAAGCGGAAAGGAAAGTTAACAAGTTGAGAAAGAGAAAAGCATGAGACAAGGGGGTAATAAAGGGAAAGCAGAGGGATGAAGGCTGATGCTGCATATTCTGAGTCAGTGGGAGGTGTTGTGTGTTTCCTACACCTCTGAACTTTCTTTGTCTATTTTAGTTTTCACAACACACACCACTGAAGATGTTTGTGTCCATCTGTTTGTGCATGAGACAAATGTCTGGACTGTGTGGTACTGCATTCACCGTCATGTTGAAGACCTTTAAAGTCAACGGGATGTTCTAGTACACAGCGCACGCACACACACACACACACACACACACACACACGTATAAAGGTCTTGTAAATGAACAGCAGTCTGGTCCTTGTTACAGCTATCATGACTCATTGCAACGGCCACTGCTCTAGACAATGGGTCACACACACACACACACACACACACACACAGAGCATTAGCCAAGTTTGAAGGTTTATACTGCTGGAAACATCAACACAGTCCTCACGCTCCCATTTATTTTCCCCCTGACCTCTCTGGCCTTTCGCTCTGTCTCTCCCACTCTTTCTCGCTCTCCCTGACCACCCTTGCTTCCTCTCTACATGTCTCGCTCTTTTGTTCCCCACATCATTCACTTCTTATCCTATTTGCTGGGCCTGTATTTTTCCCCAATCAGCATAGTAACAGATATAGCGGCAGCACTCTGCTGTGTTATGTGTGCACATGGATGCACTACATAAACAAGGATTTAATTTGTGTGTTTATGCAAAGCCAGCGTTTGCCATTCAAACCAGCCGACCACAACCAATTACAACCAATCCAATTACCTTCTACATGCAACACTTGATATCAAGAAAACTTCTGCTTAGGCCTCGGTGAACAATGCTGTGATTCAAATAAGCACATGTGGATGATTTGTGTGTGTGTGTGTGTGTGTGTGTGTGTGTGTGTGTGTGTGTGTGTGTGTGTGTGTGTGTGTTAGCTAACCTGCAGGTTATTCCCTGGTTGGTTCGTCGTTGTGTCTGATTGGCTGCCTGCCGGTTTCATCACATTGCACCAGAGACAGAAACCGACCTTTTAGCCTCTCACCTACAGGCCTCTCTGTGTTTCTTTCCGTGTGTGTGAGAGTGCCTGTGCCTCTCCCTCTCCCTCTCTCTTTGTCTCTCAGTCCAACTGAGCCGAGCATGGAGCCCACTGTTGGCTTACTTTGGTTTTGTCTTGCAGGCTGAGCTGTAGGGAAGCACTTTGATTGAAGAGACAGAACAAAAGCACACACTGCCATCTTTGAAGCAGCTGTCCTGCACATGACAGTCTCATAGATAATACAATCACATGCCTGACAAATCCATGTGGATACACTCACTCTTTTGCATACAGTACGCAGACACACGCACACGCAGGTTGGTACAAACATATGAGCACGAGTACCCATGCAGATCCAGCTGTGACAACTGTAACCTGTCTGCTGTTCACACACATTAGCAAACAATTGGCCCATTCTCATACTTTCTATGGTCACACACCATCTGCTTATTATTAGTTCTTCAACAGCTAACACTGAGGGCACTCAAGCTTTACCTTGATTTGCTCAGTATTAAAGACTGTCTACAGAGGGGACAGGGGACAGTGACAGTACATCTACAGATGTCCATTGATTTAATACATTTTTTGATCAGTTATGTGTTTCTCAAGAGCAATCAGTTGTTTTGGCTTTTTACTTAAAATATTACTTTAATGGTGATAAATCAATTATTTAATCAGTTTCATTCTTGATGGATCAATTTGGATTAATCGTCACAATCCTGAACAAATAAACCTTTTGAACTTAAATATTGTAATATTTTATAATAAATACTGTGAACAGTAAGGTTACCACTCAAAGTACTAATCTCACATTCTTTATTACCAAATTCTGACTTTACACAACCAACCAACACCATTTTCTCCTAAAGTCTGTGTCCCTTTCACTTTGCTATTGGACTGACAAAGAGGAAGGTGAGAGATATGATGGTACGAGCTGATGAGCAATTTGACAAGAAGGAATAATATATGTAGAGGTGGAAGAGGGAGGAGAAGGAAGGGGAGTTTAGGGTGTAATGCACGAGATGATGCATTCAAAGTCAGTTAACTCGGCTTGTGCGAGACAAACTAAGTTCAGAGTTCAGACAGATGAGCGAGCGCTGGCTGCTGCTGCTGTTAGCTCAGTGGTAATGATAAACATTACAGCAAACTAATGTAGGGACAAGTCGTCTGCTACGGCCTCTGATGTTGCTTTATCTTCTTAACACCCAAAGCCAGATTGCTTACAACCTCCACGGCCTCGGACAGGATTGTGTGCTAAGCAAATCACCCACTGCACAGACCGATAATAAAGCTCAGGTTTGAATTTCAATCAGCCTGTGACCGGGAGGAGGGATGGATAGATGGAGGCAGGCAGACAGAAGGAGGCCGCTGATGAGAGGGAGAGAGATAGAAGGATGGAGGAAAAGAGGGGAGAAATGAAGGGGTCAGCTCAGTGAGATAAGGGAGGGCAGGGAATGAGAAATGGAGTATGAAAGTGAAAGTAGATGGGAGATATTTTACATAGAGGCAGATAGACGGATGACAGGGGGTGCAACGAGGGGACAGGGCAGAGAGATAATTACTAAGATAGAGAGGGAAGTAAACGACAGGAGAGAAAAGGCGAAAAAGATTACAACTTTACACCAGGGTGACTAGATTGGCAGAGAGTGAAAGGGAGAGTGGGAGGACAGAGAGGTGCAGGAGCTGGGAGGAACAGGTGATGTCAGAGACAGAAAAGACTGAAAATGAAAGTGTGTGAGTAAGGTAAGGAGTAAGTTGAGCGAGGGAAAAGTCCTTGCCAGAGGGGATGGAAATGTCAAACAGCAAACTGTTGATTCGTTTCTCTTTTTTTGATGTCCATTTGTGTTTTTTTACACACATCTACAAAGACCAACTCATTCAGCATTAATACCAGCTGCACACACACACACACACACACACACACACACAGACAGCTATCCATAAAGACACAGCCTCAAAAGACAGAAAACATTTTTTCATATTCCTGAAATGGGTTGATCAAAGTGGTGCTAAGGAGGCAGGGAGTCGGACTGTCAAAAGAGCTCCACAGCAGCCGAGGTGAGCAGGTGGCACATGTGGTTTCAAAAGAAGAATTTCTAAATCTCATGCAGCAGGGCTACACAAACCCCAAGTGCAAAGTAAAGTGGAGTTGAACAATAGTATAGGTGTGCAGAACTTTGGTGTCAGTGGATCTGGACATGAGTGTTTGTTGAGTGACCAGGTGGAATCATCAGTGCAAAATTTGTGCAGCTAAGTTAAAAAAATCTGGTTCTTTGATTTCCTTTTTTTTTTTTTAAGCTCATAAAAACAGCAGAAAGAATACATTTTCAGCTCCTATAGTCATGAAGCCTCAACGTTAGCTGTGGAAGCCTTGTTTTGAGGCAGATTTTAGAGGTTAACGTAAAGACATTATTAGCTTGCAGAGCAAGAGCTTATTTGTATGGTTGGTATTTTAAATTATAAAATGACAAACCCAGGACATACACATGAAAGACAGGAGGTGGGAATGTGCTGCGGATTGTGTATAATCACATCTCCACACATCAATTTAATTTTCACATATGAATTTGTGTTATTTTATACTCCTTTCCATTATGAAATGAATCTAGTCTGTTTAGTTATCCTGGACAGTGCTTTGTTTCTGTTTTGAGAAAACACAAGCTGACCGTGGAGAATAAAAGAAAAATGTCTGCAACTACCGGTTCCTCCAATTCTACACACATTTACTGCAGACAGAGCTTGGTAGATTGAATTTTTGCAACTTTTTCCCTCAACTGTGAAGGTGTAAGCAAAAGTGGATGTTGGGGGCAAAAAAGTGCATTTCATTCTTGCCTTATTCTTACAAGTAAAATGAGAGCGTTTCACGGACAGGTATGGGCTGTTTGGATCACAGTGCGAAGTAACAAGAGAGCAGTGCCTATTAGCAGATTGATGGTGGCTGTATCTTTGCTGACAAGTTTTAGGGGAAGCAGAACAGAGGGATGAAGGAAGGAAGGATGGAAGGATGGGCTGAAGCAGTAAAGAGATTAAAGACCAAACCCGTCTTGTAGCTGTCCTGTATATGTGTGCGTCTGTCTCTGTCTGCATGGATGATAGAATATGATGCTGACTTAGTGTCAGACTCCTCACTGCCACATACTATAGTTAGAAAAAGATTAAAGAGTTGTGAGGGAAAGATTGGGAGGGGAAAGGGATAAGGAAGATGGAAAGAGGGGAGAAGAGGAAGAAATAAAAGGGGCCAGATGGATAGATTTAGATACAGTGGTGCACTCCCAGTGGTAGTTGGCTTTAAGTTGTTAGGTCTGCAAAAACTCGGAGTGAATGAGAATTAATTCTCATCCTGCAATGTTTTTCTTCCTCATTACTGCCTTCCTCAAAGCTCACCTTCACTTTTGATTTTTTTTTTTCTTCAGTTCATGTCTTTCTGTCTGTCTTTGTCTATCCTCTGTCTTTCTCTTCTCTCCATTAAAGTTTAATTCCCTGCAGCGGAGGGCCAGAGAGCTTTATAGTGACACAGCCTGACAGAGGTATGGCAGCAAAAACTTGAGAGGTGACGCATGTTTGTGGATGTGGCTTTTTGTGTGTGAGATAGAGAAACAAAAACATATGTTCGTATTTTGCTTTGTGAAAACAATTTCTCACTGTTGTAATGTGACAGCTGTTCGTGATGTCTTTAGATTAAGACTGGATAGTTGAAGTGGTCAAATGTGCACAAATTACAAATTCCTTCACTTTTTTTCCCCCCTAAGAGTGTGTTTGCACATATGTCTGTGTGTGTGTGTGCCTTTACCCATTATTGTGTGTGCACTGTCAGCAGAAAGTTGGCTCTGAAACTGATAAACCATTATGCACGACGAGGGAGTGCATGTTTATGTGCCGTTTTGTGCCTACATGTGCGTGCGAATGATCCTGTGTGTGTTACATTTAATGATCTTTTTTGATGGTCTGGTGTTGCGTATATTGAGATGGATGGACCATATGCTCTTTATGGTCCATGCATATTTCATATTCCACCAGCAAAGCAGAGCAGGCATTGCTTATATGGCCAGGATGTTGCACCGGGACGTGGGCTGACTTTATGAGAGCTCATATACACATCCCACTGCTTTGTCCCATTTGAATAAACGCCCAAGTACAAATAAATACAACACATTTCATAGGGCTTTAGAAAGACACCTACATACCCATAAAGCTTGATGTCAGGCATAGACTTATCATATTTTATAAGGACCCTCATGGCCCTTATTCGATTTACAGCTGCTGTCACAAGTTCATGTTTACATGTCACAGATTGCAAAAGACAGTGTAGTTGAGTTTAAGGCATAACCAGCATTATCTTCCATTAAATAAATTATGATTTTGCTATTTCCATTCCAATTTGCAAAAGACAATAGTAATTCAACCGATACCTTTTTCATTTCCTGAACTTTCTTGAGAAATACTCCAAAGCACGCTTTGGGCAGCTGCAGAGATTTGTTTTAGAATAAACAGAATAAAAAGCTCAACAGCTAGACTGAAAGAAAATATGAAAACCTACAAGAACTGGTGGGAAAAAGCACCTGCAACGATCGGTTTAGTGGGGATGACGTTGCCAAAATGAAAAATACATAAAGGAGTTCTACGTGTGTTACCACTTAAATTAAAGCAGTAAGTCACTGAGCCTAGGCACATGTAGTACACCCAAACAAAAACAGAGACAAGGGACAATAAACCTTTTACGTGATGTTGGAATTGCTTTGTCAAGATAATGTTTCTTAGAAGCTGCTTATCATTTCGCATGGAATTTCATAGGATGTGGACAACATGACAGGTAACTTGTGTCAACATCTCGATATGCAGGAACTTCTTTAATTTCTAGTATTTCATTTGCCGTAAGTAGTCACAGAATTCACATAGAACTGCTACCACACGTGTGTCCATACACAAGGCCCATATGAATTCACATTTTGCTGACTGTCATGTGATGATTGACAGGTCGCCACAACACGAAGAAGTATATTGACTTTGTGGCAGAGAGAGAGAGAGAGATGGAGGGAGAGAGGTGATAGAGAGGGGAAAGGTGGGGACAGATTGACAGACCAGCAGAGGAAGACTGAAAGGGAGGCAGAGGTGTCTTCAGAGTAGGAGTGAGGGGACATCAAAAAGATTGAACCTGAAATGAAAAATTGAACGAGAGACAGATGGAAGGACCACGATAAGGATAGAGAGATAGAGGAGGAGAGAAGGGCTTGAGTGAGTGATCGAAGAGAAGAAAGAATAAAAGAGAGAGAGAGAGAAGAGGGAAACAGGAGAGGGATGTTCCACTGATAGACTGTCGAGTCTGACAGAGTCTGCTATGTTCAGTGGAGAGAGTCAGCCACATCATGGAATACTGACACTGACACTCCCTAACACACAAAGACACAAACACTCAAACACACAATCTCAGGTGCTGAAGCTTGGTGCAAAATGCAGGATCTAGATGTTAATGTGAGTCATTGTAATGGATTTTGTGATGTGCCAGGCTTCCAAGCCGATGTATCGATGTCATCGGTTTGGAAGCTATTATGTTAATAAGCACATTTTTTTGTTGTTTTTGTCGTTGCCCTTCTTTCACGTTGTTATTTGTATCAACTCTCAGCTTAATGCTTTGCAGAGTTGCCTGTTTCTGACAGGTCATTGGCTGCTGTGTGAGCAGGCCCCAGACTCAGAGCTCAGTCTCAGAGCTCAGTGTTGTTTGGTCACATTTTGGTCGCCTGGTTAGAAGGGAAGACCGAACTCATCCACACACACACACACACTCATGTTATTGGTTTGTGCTGATGAAAGTCAAAGTTTCCACTCTTGAGCATATCACCACTTCTAAGCCTATTGTGTTCCAGATTTTACTGGAGTTCAAATCTGGCATTGATAGAGATTTGGCTTGTTCATCACCCAGTAAAAATCTTTTTCTTTCTGTGCACCAGGAGGAGGTCTCAGCACTGAAACATCTGTGCTCTGCTTGTCTTTTAAGCCCTGCTTTGATAAAGAATAAAAATAGATAACTCCGGAGATGAAGGGAGTCTTAACACTCCCCCTTTCTCTTTTTGAATGCATGATGCATTTTTCTCTTCAGTCATTATTTTACTCCAATGATTCCACGCAAGAAATCATTTTCCCTAAATGGGTAATTGAGCATGTATTGCTTAGATTAGCATCGTCTCAAATCTGCATGTTTTAATTTCAGTCCCTTGTAACCGAATATGTGAATACTAGGGGTGTAACGGTACATGTACAGTTTGATAAAAGGCATTTGGTTCGAATACAAAGGTACCGAATGTACCAAAAATATTACCACGCTAAAGCAAGGCAGAACAACTTGCCACTCCTTGTTTCCTCTGGGTGACAGAACACTATTGCAGAGCCCTGCATGTTGTTGTTGAGCCATCCTAGAAACCTTGTTTAGCATGTAGCACAGACCAGGCTCACTGAGCTTCAGCTACCCAAACAAATTAGAGTAAATTAATCAAACAAAGCGTCCTTAATAATGTTAGACCCAGTGTAACGTTAGTCAGGACGAGCCACGCAGAGCCATCGTGAAACTCATTTTAACTCCTAGCCCTATCACGGAGGAGCATGAAGCTCATATTTTTTGTTTTCCAAATTGAAGGATTAAGTATGATTAAGTAAGATTTTAAGTTTATTTTAACTTGCACTGTAAAGCCAAAAAGGTTTTTCTATTTGATTGAGCAGTTTGAGTGTGAAGTTGAAAATGCTTACAGTATTTTCTACACGCCGCACTTTAATTGATCTTCATTTTATCTTTATTTCTATGTTTCCTACATAGACCCAGGTATGTTCTTATTTAAAAAGGACCATCCTTTGTTCAGGTGATTGTTTTATATTTATTTTCTTCAATTAGGCAATAAATGAAAAACAAGATCTCCTTTTTTTTTTTTTTTTTTTTTTGTTGTTGTTGTCGTCGTCATTCCGTTTTTCTGTCCCAAAAAACGAGGTGCATACCGAACTGTGACTTTAGCACCCCATTACCCCTTTAGTGAATTAAAGTAATTAATTCCAGACATCACAGTGCATTAATACAACATCCATAATGCCTGAACAGTTAGAGCTCAGTGTCATATTCTATCTTCTATTTGACAAGAACCCCCTGATGAATTTAAACTCTTAAAGACTCCATGCTGGTGCCTGCTTCTTTTATGAAGTCTACTATTTATCTCGCTGCCCTTGTGTATGTGTGTGTGTATGTCTCCATCTGTCTGCTTGAGCGTAACAATACTTCTATTTGCCCCTAAAACCCATGTGTCTCTGAGCAAATTAAGATGTGTGTGAGATGAAGTTTAAGGAGCTGATAGTATATTTTCGATTGGTGTCATTTTCAGATAAATGTAACTTCGTATGAACTTGCATAAAATATTCACTTCTCTCTTTATTTCACCTCTGGCTGTCCCATTTGGCCACATTAGAAGGCTCACAGAGCAGCACTTCTAGCTCATTGTACAGTGCAAGACATGGTTCCAATTTTGCCGGTCGGCCTCAGTAACATGGCCCTACTGGCCCTCTCTGCTGTTAACCTTTACCCTTAGTTTATTTTTTTAAGCCAATTTGGAATGTACAGGAAAAAAAATCTCTTGAAAACCATGAAAAGCTGAATTTACCGCAATAATAACGGCTGATTAGTGGTAATGTGAAATAGTAATAAGTGGTACTTAATTAGCCATTAGAGAGACAGAGGAGAGATGGTGGATAAAGAGGGGATAGATGGGGTTTTGCACAAAGCAATGAACCATGGAGCCCCCTCCTCCCTTTTCTTTTTGTACAATAGCTCCACAGCTAGGGCTTCTTCTGTCGTCATGGAGACTAATGTTGAAAGCCAGCTGTGGTTTTGTCTTGGAAGCCCATTAGGTTGGAGCTCAGTTGGCACCCCTCTCTGTCTCGCTGTTCTTTCTGGCTTCGCCTCCTTGGTCTTTCAATGGCAAAAATATCCTGTCCACGTTTAACTTCTGTTATAGCCGACATGGGTCAAATACTGGCTGCAGAGCATTCTGGGCCTCTGTTTCACCCTAGTTGAAGTCCTTGATGGGATACAATATTTCTTAGATGAGCCAAGTTCCCCACATACAAGTTGGCTTCAGCATAGAGGATCACAATGAGTTTCCTTTTGTTGCTCATATTTAATGAGAGAGCCTACCTACCTCACAATTAACATAGGTGAAAACAAGAAGCTCTAGAAGGTAAATAATAATTTACATATACTGTTTGACCCAGGTCTTCTTGATGGATGGCATTAGTTCCTATTCCACATCGTCCTTCTGCCTGTTTTCCAGCCATGCATCTCTAAATGTGGCCCAGGACAGGGATCTGAGTAATGTTGTCGTTGTTCAGAACAGTTTAAACGAGTGCTGGAGCTTTTTTCTCTACAGCCCTGACATCCAAGCCTCCAGACCCTGACCCAAACACATCCGTCAGCGGGACACAGGTGCCATGTGACTCAGCCAGGAAGTGGGCAGAGGCAGAGCAGGCAGAATGATTATTATGCAGCAGATTGATCGAGTTTCACAGGATGCTACCAAACTATCAATCTGCAGAACTCTACACACAAGCAGGTGTGTGTTTGTGTGTACTTTTTTTTCCATGCGGTTTGCACACGGGCAGGGTCAGGGCTGGTGTTGTGTGTTTGGGGCAGCCATTGCAGGAATCAATAGCTGGGTCAGAGGGTAATGTCTCGCTTAGTGCTGAGTCTATACACAGCCATCAGAGAGGATCACTATCAATCATGGGAGAGCTTAGGGAACATACACTCTCTTTCTGTTCTCTGTGTTGTCTCTGCTGGCAGAGTGTCTGATGGGCTCACTCCTGCTCTTGTAAGAGCTTTGGGAACAGAAACAGAGGGATAGAGTCACCCAGGAAGGATTGGTGGGAGCAAAGTGATAGAATAAGAGACGGAGACTGGTTGGTGTCGGAAGAAAAGTAGTTAGTGACACTTGGGAGTTTGAGGGACAGAAAAAAACCCTAAAGTGAAGAAACTCTTTCGAGCATAAAATAGGCCGTGTGGGTGGGATAGTGTTGAAACGGAAGATAAATTAAGGTTGAAAACAAAATCAATAAACAGGCAAATTAAGGTAAAGACCACAAGTGTTGGTCTTATTCACTGGTTAAACAACATTTTTCTTAATTGAAGTGCTCTATCTGGTCTCCTCTCCATTCTTGCTGTTCATCCTTTCATTTGCACACAACTCTGATCTCAGCTGGTTGTTTTTCTTGTTCTTGTCTTTGTTACTTGTTCAGCATATGTTTTGGCCAAGGCTTTCTTCATCTGCAGTTCTGTGCAGTTGTTCATTTTCTTTTCTACACACCCATCCATCTGTGCCTTCTGCTCTCAAACAAAACCCACACAGTAAAGCATGTATGATTGATTGCTAAAACATACATGTGCAGGGAAACATGCTCTTTGTGTGCATAATGGCTTGGGTGTGTGTTGAATGGTGCTCTGTGTGAAAGCGACAGAGCTCGGTTCAAAGGGCTAATAATGCCTGCCATTAGATTTCGTGCTGCTGGGACAGTTTCTGTCTCTCTCTCTCTCTCTCGCTCTCTCTCTTAGACACATCACACAGTCAATATCTCTGGGCAGACAGAAGAAGAGAGGAAGATGATGGATGGAGAAAAGAGGGGAGAGGAGGAGGGGAAGAAGAAAGGATGTTTAAGAGTACAGACAGCAATGAGAGGAGAGCAGAAAGATGAGGCAAAGGGGAAGATGATGTGAGAAAAGGGATGGAAATAGTGGAAGAGATTTGGAAAATGCTGCTTGTGTTATGGGATCATGTCAATGCTGAGTGTAAGGCCGCTTGGCAAGAAACCCTGCTCGCTGTAACACTTTGATCAATTACCAATGATGAACCATCACTCTGCAGGACACGGCTGAGTGTGAGTGTATGTGTGTGCACTTGTTGTGCATGTGTGAGAAAGAGAGAGAGCGGAGTGCTTGTGTGTGTGTGTGTGTGTGTGTGTGTGTGTGTGTGTGTGTGTGTGTGTGTGTAGTGGCCTTGAGAGAAGGCAGCATATTCCAGCCTGTTGGACAGGTATTGATTTAAATGGTGAGAATTTAGAACCTACTCAAGCACTACACCCTATCGGACCCCTTAAAACCCCCTACCCACCACACACGCACACACGCACACACACACACACACACACACACACACACACACACACACACACACACACACACACACACACACACACACACACAGACACACAGACAAACACTTGGCCACACACCAACATGTGTTCCAACTTTAGTCTGGGGGGATATGACTGATGGACAGAGAGGAAAAAAACAGAAAGAGACAGAGGCTGTGATCAGAGAAAGGTTGTACTCTTATTTCACTGGCAGTTACACCTATCAAAATCTTCAATGACTACCAGCACTGAATTAGATGGCATCACTTAGGGGTATATATCAAACATGGAAGTTCTATTTTTTTAAGCCACTGGTTTCTCTCCAACAAACTATGGAAAAATCACTAAAGGACCTGGCAAAGAAACAGTCAGAGCAGAGTGGGGGAGGGAAGGGAGTGGAGGATACAGTAGGAGGACTTGAGTTCATTTTTGATGAGGGCCTCATTGATGCTACACATCTCTACACATCTCTACTCAAGGGGGAGCCATTCAATTACATATCCTGCTCCGATGACTGATTGGAGTCCTCCTGCAACAATGTTAGCATCTCTGTGCCGAAATGAGATGGGATTTAAGTATTCAGGCCTCAGGAGGCAGAGTGGCTTTTAAACTCTGATTGGCAATCATTTGTGACACTGCTGGACAAGTTTTAATCCAGCCCCACCTTGTGACCATCAGAAGTGTCTCCTTTGATTTTCTTTAACCTTGATTTATCTTGGCATGCATGTTTTTCATGTCTGATGATGCTCACATGGTCACTGAGACTTGTGCTCGTACAACCTAATCAGCCACCCGAGGTTTGCTACTTTTCATCATGGAGATTCAAAAGCTTGGACACCTGGATGGTCCCCATGTGCACTTGTGTGCAAATGCTCTACGCTGACATTTAAGGTAGCAGCCTCATCAGAAACAAGGTCTCTGATGCTGATGCTTTCATTCAGAAAAATTCAGGATAAATAAAACTTACCATAAAAAGGTGCATTTATCATATCATTATTGTCATATTCAATACACAAGTTAGTATGTGGGAAATTTTATTCACAATGCTGCCATGTCACTGCAGTGATTTTTTTTTTTTTTTTTTCAGCTGCAAAAACAAAATTGCAATAATCTTTATATTTATTTGATTTAATTGTACTGCAAAACCTTAAAATGTGTATGTACATGATGAACTCACGGTGGTCATTGAACAAAATAACAAAAACATGAAGAATTCAAACTTCTTATGTGAAATAGTTTACTAACTGGACCTTTGGCTGCTCCACTTAGTCCTCTCATGTGCCTTTCTGTGGCTGAGTCATGCATCGTATCTTCATGTGCTTTCCTCGCCTGGTTTTCATGGCAGTGTGCAAGGTCACTGATGAAATTATTTAAAAATATTGCTATTAAGGGAGATTTTTACAAATTTGCTGACCTGTCATGACAGGAGGGTTTAATAAGCCATTGTGCTTTAATAAGTGAAATTTCCCATCTGAGAATCTTTAGCACTGTTGTGCTCTCTCAGCCAACCTTTGATGTAGAAAATTTAAACAATTCCCCCCCCCCCCCCCCCCCCCCCAGAGTAACTTTTTCCATGTAATCAGACTGATTGCACAGCACAACAATGGAAATAGGGCACACAAGAACATTTGTTCACAACGAAGTCACTATGTAAATAATTTAGTGTATATTCAGTATAATAAAATGCCACGGAGCAAGCTAAACTCACGGCCTTAAATCTTTTGAGTTTCCAGTTGCGGCCTGAACCCCACTGCCACCCCAACCCACCCCCGTTTACAACATCCACCATCTTACCAGCAGGGTAATAGAGAAATGATTGCTATTACTGTCAAAGCATTTTATTTATATGGTGCTCCAACAGGCCAAGCAGATAATAGTGAGGCAGGGGGTAACTCTGTGGCATTATGTTGCATTTATATAGGCAACATACTCACTCTCTGTCTCTCTCGCCCCTCCCTCTCACTCTCTCTGATGTGATTTTACAGTAGTGACATTGATCCAGGCCCACTTTGATCTTGCTCTTAGCTGTTGCTTCTTCTCACTCCCTCCCGCTATCACCCTCCGCTCCCTGGTGGCCAAACTCTGCAGCTTTTAACCCCGACTACCCTCGTCTCATCCTATAAATCCTCCCATCGTTCTCTCCATCGTTCCATCGCACCATCCCTCTGATGGATCTGTATATGAGCGTCCGTCTGCTCCTCCGAGGTGTGCTGTTAATAAAACGTCCCACTCCACGTCTGGGCTCTCACTGCCATCAGATTCAGGCCGCATATCACTTTTGAGAGAGGAAATTAGTGGTGATTGAACAAAGAAGGAAAGGGAGGCATTGGAAGAGAGCGAAGGACAGCCACACATTGTGACATCTCATAAACTACCCCACCTTATTTCCTCTCCGTCTCTCTTACTTATTACTAAGTGTAAAAACTCCAATGTCATAAAGAGGTGGGGCTGGAGAAAAAATTCTTTGGGAAACCAGTGCCCTGAAGTTAATAAAATGTATTACATTTCTTTTGTCTTGGAGCACACTGAAGGAATAATGTGATTGTGACTGTATGGACCTGACAGAGGCGATTTCCTGACAAGACACTTTATATCCAATCGTTTCACTTAAATCATGAGCATAAACACTTTAATTAAAGTCATAGTGCAGTCAGTTAATGGAGATTTCATTCAATCTTTTTATGAGTAATTCTGATAAGTAATTCCTTTGGTTGTTTGTATTTACTTAATAGAGCCAATTCATTTAACCCATTTTGAATAATTTTGTATTTATCTAAAAAACATAAACAAAACACTCATACACTGAGACTAAAAAGAAAACACATCTACAATGGATGCAATGTAAATACTATGCAGTACTTATAACATTCATTAAAAAGGGTACTTTTGTTGTGACTTTTGTATTTGTTGGTTGTAATTCTTGGTACATATTGGGATTTTGGTGTCATTGAGTAGGTGTGCATGGTAATTTTTTAACTTGTTGCTATATTCACCAAGCTGCTGCAATTTTAAAAACACCTTACAAGATTATGGAGCCAGGCAGGGAAAACAACAGAAGTGGCAGCCTGAGAATTATAAAAAAGTTCAGTCAACAAGTCTCTGGCACACTGACAGCTACCCTCTAAGTTTTTACTGTAAACAGGGATCAGTGTCCCGTTTCTGTCTGCCTCGATGAGGCGTCACTTTATACTGTGACCTCCACTAAGTTGTAGTGAAAGCACATATTAGCAGGACCTCACATGCATGAAATTAATTCATTCATTTTTCCGGGTCACAGGGGGTGCTGAAGCCAATCCCAGCTCACAATGGGTGAAGGCAGGGTCACGCTGGACAGGTCACTTGTATGATAATTATTGTATCAATCAAAATTGCACATTGTTATTCATTTTAAGTGAATATGCTAACATTCTTCAATTCAAACACGTTGTCCTGTTCAGTTATGTCACATTACAGTGGCAGTGTACCAGCGATGCACAACAATTACTGTACCTTAACTTTCAAATAGTTTATTCTCAACTGCTGTTTTGAATTGTTGTATTTGACTTCATCATGTTGATCATGTTTAATCTGGAGTCACCCACAGCACAAGGCAATTTATTAATAACATAGTACTTGGCCAAGTAACACAGATGAAGTAATGACTTGCGATAGAAAATGTGACTGACAACCAGAGCCACAGTTTCTATCTAGTTTTGTCTTTCTGCATGTGCATGGCAGAGACTGTGGACTAGCACTGTGGCTTCTATGCCAAAATAAGAGCCAATTCCAGTACTGGCCCCAATGGCACTTCTCAAACAGATGTATTACCTGCACAAGAAGCTCTACAAGTTTAAATGCAAAGTTGTTGATGTAACTTAGGGGAAATTAAGGAGTGCTTTGTTTGATGCAACCTCTTGGTAATGCAGAGTCAATCTCATGTATAAGACTGCAGAGATAAAAGGAAAAAAACAAAACAATAGTTTTACTGTCTCTGCTACTGGCCAAATCCCATTTTCTGCTTTTCCACGGCCTTGAAACTACAACATGTTGTGGTCTCTGAAAGATTATTGCAACATTAAAGGATTCTGATATCCGCTTTTGACATGATAGACAATTTACTGTTAAGTAACATTTTTGTGTTATCACACATTTTTGGGGGGTGTTTATGTCAGAGCCACCTTAAATGTATCACACTATCAGATATAAAGGTCTGGCACCTTATGATGGTATTCTTTGATGTCTCACATGGAGATGCTTGTTCACATACACAAAGCAAGTGCACAAACAAGGTATACAAATAGACACGCATACACGCCGGGGATCCTAAAGCCAGCTTTTAGCTTTGAGAAGTGATTTGCTTTCTGATCACTCAAGATGCTATGAGCTGCCTTCCCTCTCTTTCTTCTCTTCCCTTTCTCCCATTATCCCTTCATCTTAGAGAACGTGCTTTTCATTGGTAGCGTAAAACTCTTTTTTTTTTTTTCTTCTTCTTCTTTTTTTTTTTTTTCCCTGCCCCATTCGGGCTCTCACTGCTATTTTACTCAATTTGCATTCTTGCCTCCCTGGTGGAACCAAATACATCCCTCACTCATCTTCTTTCTCTCTCACTCGCTCTCCATACCTCCTTCTCACTCTCTCTCTCTCTCTCTTTTTTTTTTTTTTTTTGCATTCATGATAAATATAGTTTCCTTTAAGCATTTTGCATTTTTTCCCTTACCACTAATACCACAAGAAATTAATCTCTTCTGCAGGCTAATAAATGATGTAATGAGAGGAGAGGAGAGCAGAGGAGATAGATGTTGAACAATTTATCATGTGTTCATGTAAGTCTGAAAGAAAGGGGGAAGAGAAATGGAGAGCAGGGAGGAAAAGATAAATTGGGGAAAGACTTGAAGAGTGCAGTAAGAAATGATGGAGAGGGAGACATTGGGAACAGTGTTTCGATCTTCATTTAATAATTGAATAATATTCTCCCTGGAGACATGACCTAGAACTGGCAAAGAGGGAGAGGCGGGTGAGGATGACACACTGCTGCCCCCTTGTGATTTTATATTGTAATCACTGGAACGTCTGTGTGAGTGTGTGTGTGTACTGTATGCACATGCTCATCGACGTGTGTATGATTTACAACTGCAACCTGTCTCTGTCACACAGATATGTGCTCATGTCTGTGATGGGGAGAAAAACAGAGCTTTTGGATGTCAGGAAAAAATCTATTTCACTTTAGCGCACAAACTACACACGCAAATCTACACGGCACCATCTAAGCAGACACACACACACTCACACACCAGAATCAGACCTTATCTTCCTGTCAGGCTGAGTCTTTTTTAGGGTTGACGCTGATATATGAGTTTGGGGGGGCCAGGGTTGGCGGGGATGTGGCCACGATGTTGACAGCTGACGTGAGTGCAGCGTTGCGCTCAGGTTGATGTACGAGCACTGGGGTTCGGGGACAGTGCTATGCTGACACCAGGAGAAGGAGCTGTGGCCCTGGGGCCCTGAGTCCATTCTGAGGAGCCAGCTCCACATTCTCTGCATGCAGCAACCCTGCAGCCTCAAATACACACAACACTCACCTGCTTTGTGTTATTAATAACTGGATAACTCTCAGAGAACGGTTTGACCCCAGGTGAACGTTCAGCCAGAGAGCATCTGCGAGACATTCATACAACACAACAGTCTAAAATCTTCCGCTCTTTTGCTGTGATGTATGTCAGGGCAAGTCTCTAAAAATGGTGCATGTGTAGTTGGAATTATTGCCATTTAACAGCATTCATGCAAAATGTGGAACTTGGCGGAGTGTGTGTCAGTGAGAAATATAGAGAGCAGGAAAAAGTACTAGAAGAAAAGCAAAAAAAAGATAAGTGCAGTACCATCAGCCCTCAATTTTGTAATGACAATGTTTTTAGTGAACTATAAAAAATATATCATGATGTTTCTCATGTCACATTTTTCAACGTATAAATAGTCCTCAGTTTCAGGTTGTATGTTACCTTTTGTGTTGCGTTCTGTTGTCCCCAATAAAGATGCAAAATGTGTAAAAATACAATACTGTTGAATGTTAACACGAAAGACATTTAATTAAGAGTACAGAGAATAAATGTTTGTTTTGATATTTTGCATTTATATTAACTTGAGCCATAACTGTGTGTTTCCAGTTTGCGCAGGGAAGGCTACACGATGCAGGTGAATGTCAACGACTACCTGGACATCTACTGCCCTCATTACAATGACAGCCAGCATATGGTTGGTACTGGAGAGCAGTACATCCTCTACATGGTCAGTTACCGTGGCTACAGGAACTGCGACCCCCAGCTGGGCTTCAAGAGGTGGGAGTGTAACCGGCCTCATGCCCCCCATGCACCCATCAAGTTCTCTGAGAAGTTTCAGCGCTACAGCGCCTTTTCGCTGGGCTACGAGTTCCACGTTGGACAGGAATACTACTACATCTGTGAGTAGACTCGAACCAGCAACCATCATGTCAATACATATCAGTGTTCAGCATGCCCCCTGAAAATGAAGACAAAGGAGAATAAGTTATTGTTACATATACAGGAGGAGGTCAGTGGGAGCACTGCTGTGGATTAAATGATTTTTTTTTAATTGTTTAGTGGATTGGATGAATCCTCAGTTCAGATAAGTCTGTGTGTCCTCAGGTAATTTCTGGTTAACAAATTGCTGCTTCACATCTAATCATATCATCATGCAGCTAGATAGGCTCATCTATTTAGTTTACTGTTAATCCAATTTACTCAAAATGCCTTGTGGTAATTTGACACTGTAGAAATAATAAACTTTTAGTGTGTCATGAAACTATGAAAACAAATAATTTCCATAATAGATAACTGGATCGTGCATTCAATGGCTTTATTTTGTACGCGTCTGTTGACTGGTACTGTAAGTGCCAAAAATACCTAGCTCTGAGCAATTACACAGCTGATAGTTAGTTTTTTCACCTGAATATTTTTCACATCTTGGTTTTATGAGCCACATACTCGCTACAGCACTTTGTTGATCAGTTGTGTATTTTCTCTTTCACAGCCACACCCACCCATCATCATGGTCGCAGCTGTCTGAGACTACGAGTGTACGTCTGCTGCTCCACAGGTTGGTCTCTCACTGGTGTGTGTCTGGGATTGTGTGACCTGTTAGCAGACTGTATCTACACTCATCTGGCTGCTCTGCTCATTCTGCCACCACCCAGCAAAAGCCGCTCATACACTCACAAACTCACACTGGCTGCATACAGATGCATACAGTAGAAAGGAGGCAGAGCTATTAATACTCCTGCTGAGTTTCCCCTGCAGCATTTTCACTCCTGCCACAGAACCTCCCCTCTTTCTGTCCTTCTCGATCTCTTTTTTGTCCTCCTCTTCGTTCCCTTCCCGTCTCAGTCCTTCTTTAGCAGCAGAAAGGAGCAGCCCCAGCTTTGAAGGCCCTCATCCCTCCACCTCCTTCTCATTTCCTCTGCCCCCCCACTCCCTCTCTGTCAGAATCCATTTATTGCTGTTTGCAGTCAATGGGTGGCTATGTATATGTAGTGTTAACCTCTCTCACTAGTGGTCCTGCTGCCCTTCAATCTCTTGACCGTCTCTCACCCACTCTCCCACACACACACCCAGAGAGACACATATACACAGAGAAGACACACACAGCGACACACATTTACACAAGGACTTTGATCCCTGGCCTGTCCGGTCCTTTTAACTTCCACAGCTCTGTAGTATTAACCTCTCCTCCCTCTTTCAACCCCCCCCCCGGCTCTATCACTCTCCATCCGTTTTCACACACTGCCCTCTTCAGTTTGATCTTCCTGCCCTCACCTTCCCACTTTTTTTCCTCTATCCTGCTCCGTCTCTCTCACTTGCTTACTCGCTATTTCAATCTCATGGCTGCTGGTGATGTTATGGCTTGTCAATCTGTTTGCCCAGGGGCTTTTTTTATCTAACCCCCACACCTTTGTATAGCTGCTCGTTTGCATGTTTCTTTCAAGATGTCAAGTTGGATGTAATTAAAATCCTTTGGGCTGGAGAAATGGTTTAACCTCTGCTCCTTCACTCTCCCCTTGCTATTTTTCTGTCTCATTCAATTTCTTCTCTCTCTCTCCTTCAGTCTCTGACGTGGACGATGAACCAGAGCCGACAGAACCAGACTACACACCAGGCCTAAAAATTGACAATATCGGTGAGTCACACACACACTCACTTAAACTGACACACATGAAGTTGAGATAAGTGTCAAACACATTTCTACAGTCTGTCTGACTCATAAAAACACACCCAGATTTGATTTTGCCATCAAATAAAAAAATCACATCATTATATGATACACATCTCTCTTCTACTCTGATCCCAAAAAATCCCACTCCAATATCTTCAGCCAAGAAAATCTCTAAAACTAGGAAAAAAGTTGACAAATGTAATGAAAATGTCTCTCGGCTGCAGCATGTTAATATTTTCTTAATATATATTTGTATAACATATATATTGCTCATCATCCTACCAGACTGCATCCAGCTATCTCATACACAAGCAGCAAAATGTGTCCAAAGTACTGTTTTTAGTAAAGTTAAGATTTCCCCATAAAATGTAACCCTATTTTTTGTAAAATTTTTTGACAAAAAGAGAAATGTAGGATGTCAGATGGACTTTAAATAGTGACAGCAGATCTATCGATAAAGTCTAATGATAGAGCAGTTCATCCCCCATATAGCATCAAAAGTGTCCTACCAAATTGAAATGTGCCATTTTCAAAAGAAACCTCCAGCACAGTTAACTTCACGGCACCAGCTGGCTTGGCAAGCTGCTGATCTTGCTGAACAACCACATGCATATTCATAACCCACTGGCTGCTTTCACCCGGATGAGCAGAGAACATAGAGTTTCATGGTGATTTACCAAAAAATAAACCAAATTCATTCAGAAATGGGAAGGCCTGTTTGGATTTTCTGTAGTTCTGTAGTTTTTGATCTTGGCACGTGTTCACCGTTTGTCCCTATGTTTCTCTTGTCAGGATCATAAGACTGCTGTGTTCATGGGAATCAGGCAAAATTTTTAAGGGCTGAAACTGTGTAAAATTTGGCCGTGGTTCAGGGGAGGAGTTGAGCATGTGGTTGCTTCTCAGTGTTATGGCAGCAACAGTGCAGGAGTAAAATAGCAACAAGTATAGCACGCCACCCGTCACACAACCAGACATGGACATCAATCATCATCCTGTGTAGTTTTTACTCTCTTTTTGAAGGTAAAATATTCTACAGTGTTGTTGTTAATATCTGTGTGTTTGCACACCTTAATGCGTATGCTTGTGTAATAAATCAGTCAGTTCTCGTAACTGTCATAAGAAAACTCATCACTGGCTGCAGGTCATATGAGTTTGTTGCAAAACCTCTCCTTCACTTTTTTTTATTTTCACTCCATCGTTCTTTCATCTTATTTCTCCCTCACTCCATCTCCTTTCTCCGTGCCCTCCGCATCCTCCCACCCTTTAATTCCCATCTTCCATTTTTCCTCCCAAAGCACAAGTAGGAATGCAGTGGAGAGGAAAGCCACTAAAACTCAGTTTATTCATCTTTTGATGTGTGAAATTGAGTTTTTCCCTCTTTAACATCCTTTTTTTTTTCCAAAATGTTATTAATTTTATGAATTCATTCTACATATTAATCCTATCATAATGGTGTAAACCACATAACAAAGAGAAATAACTTAGTACTCTTGTTTTCCACCATACCACTTGCCCTCACTGATTCGTTTTCTCATCACGTACCCAAACCGTTTGCTTCTTCCTCCTTTCCAGCTCATAATATATACAGAGTTAATCCAGAAATTGCTCATTAGCATAACATAAAAGATCTGCATGCAATAGAAATCTATTTACAAGATATATACATGACTAAAGAAAAGCTAAGATTATTTCCAATGAAAAGTTTCAATGTCTATTCAATGTTCTTGAACAGATAAGGAAAACTGAGTACATGAAGATACTGTTAATATTTAGTGAATGGCTGACACAATAGCAAAGTACAAATTACCTCAGCTCCAATGGGTCATTTTCACCTGTAGTGCTTTGTTGCCAATTAAATTAATTGGATAACCCAAGTGGTGCTAGAGGAAGTGAGGAAATCAGCAGGGAGCTATGAAATGAAGTGAAAACAAAGAAGTGGTACAGTTTCCTATTCCCCTCCCTTGTTCTCAGCTCTCCTGACTACCGATTAGATTCATCACATCATAGTTTTAATTACCATTGTTCGAAGTTCACATCAGCACATTAACACAAACACAAGGCGACAAGCAGACCACTCAGTTCCAATCTGTCTGATTGTCGCGTTGGACAATTTTTTAACAAAGTTGATTGTCGCTCATATTGTAAACCATCCATCTCTCTCCCTCTCGCCCTCCACTCCTCAGTTTATTTCCTGGACACTGCCCCTTTCAATCAGTGTCTACAGCTCAACAGTGGTTCCCTCCTGAATACGGCCTGTAGTATTAGATTTCATTTAGATCTCATTTACAACACAGATGGAATGGTGCTAGCAGCTCCCCGTGCAGCCATGTGATTACTGATGGCTTTCAGTGGGAGGATACTCATTTACCAACCCTGTTGGCTCAGGTTACTGCATCTGACGATAAGGTCCAGCCATTAGTGGAGAAATCAGAGGCTTTTTCTTTCATGGGGTTTATTGTGGCAATTACTATGACTTTAAGCGATGCATGTTTGGCATGCTTTGCCAGCAACATCAGGTTGGATGTCAGTCGTGGAGCACACACACAAGCTGTTAAGATCTCTGTCATCTCAGTTTTTATCACATTTGTGGAAGCAGCTGTTGTATTTTTTATGTAGGCAGTTCAAAAGATACGGAATATGCTACAAGTGTATTCTTCATCAACATCTATGTATGTTATGACCCTGCAGATTCCATTGATAGTGCTCATGTTGTGTATTTATATATTCATCTTGTGCTAATGTGATACTGGGTTTTAATAAAAACTCTTAAATTAGTCAAGGTTTAACTCTTTTGTTAAATGTTTGGGGTTTTGTTTTTTTTTTAGAATTTTATTTAATTAAATTTTTTATTATCTGGATCTTCTTAAATCTCTAGTGCCAAGAATATAACAATACTTGGCATTTGGCACCATATTTCATGATAAAATTAATAAGATTTGGGCATCATTATGGAGTGACAGGAATCGATCACAGAACCATCTTGTCAGTTTTGTACTTCTGCTCCTGCCAGTTTTTCTGCAGTGGGTATGTCAGAAATTGTAACTAAAATGACATTACTAACGCTCTCGGTTGATACTTAAACATGTGCAGCGTTTCTCAGAATTTATGTCAGAAATATTACAACTATTTATATTTAGTTTATCTTGGTTGGAAAAAATTGCTTCCCGCAGCAAAAGTATCAAACGACTCTTCTGTCTTAAAATTCTTTCCCACTTTATTTTAGCTGTCAAACTCCATTTAGCTGTCACAAAGAGAAGTACTCAGCTTACTGATTCTCTAGAATGACCTTTAAATGTGGACATAGCTGTTGAAAAACACCACAAATTACGACTTCAAGAAAGATGAACACAATCAACATTTCTTGGATAGTGATGACCAACAATACAATCATTATGATTGCTTGCAATGTGTTCATCACAACACTATTATAATGTGTACTGTAAAATGTATTTTATTGAACAGTACACAAGAGACTTCAATTTGCAGGTCATTACATTACTTTGCACTTTAAGTTGAGGTAGAAGCCACTTAACTTTATGGCTACTGACACGCACACACATACACATTCACGGAAAGATAAGAGAAAGGACTAAGATGTCTCCTTGTAGTCAACATGACAGTCGGATTCATAGGCACCTCTAGCTGTCTTAGCTTCCTCATTATCAGGCAGTTGATGCCTGCTTTGTTTTTGATTTTTTTTTTCTTCTTCTTCTTTTTTTTTCAAACTGTGATGTGCTCTCACAAACAAATACAAAAACACAGTTGTACGCACAACTTCCTTGTACAACCTGAATTTTGTCTCAGAACATATCAGAGGATCACAAAGTACGTCACAAGAACTGCTGTGCAAGCGTCGCGCCAAAAATGATGTTAATGATTATGTTTTTATGTGACGTTTATAGTGAGAGGTAGGGAGTGCATGTGGGCGTATAGGTCTGTAATGAAACAGTTATTAGAGCCACACTTTAGAACCAGTTTCTCCAGATTTTCCACAGTTTGCTGTTTGTGTCTTCTAAACCACATTCCTCTGTCTGCCAGCGCCAAAATAACACTGTGTCCTGACCCCTCAGCCGCGTGCTCAGTTACAGAGTGGTCAAAGCATTTAACCTGAGCTCCACTGCTGCATAGACCTCATTAGACTGGCCAGCAGAGCATACCCGAGGAGGCCATCTCCAAAACCAAGTGTCAGTCAGTCATTACTCTGCTGTCTGACCCACAGAGCAGCTGGAAATACACAGGAACTACACTTTGTACCAAGTGGAAGCACTGATAGCATCCCGACTTCACCTTGTACAGTCAATAAGGAATCAGAATCAACATGACATTTGTACAGACAGAAAATTGGGCTTCTGTCTGGTTTCCCGTCTCATTAATCATGTGACTCCAGAGGGTGTGTCTGGACACATGCGTCTCATATGTGCAGGCATGCAATGAACTGTCTGCTGCCTTGTCTTTGAACATTGACTAGACTTCAGTGTTCAGCACATAAGCCACAACATGAAAGTGTTTTTAGAATATCACCAGGTGTGCATGCAGATAGACAGAGAGGGTTGGGGTTAAGGTGTATAAAGCATGTGTTTACGGAAAAGTATGTGTGTGAGACTGGAAATGTGTCACTACCTTAGAACAATGAGCGCTCTCTAATAACAGCTGCAGTCTGCTGTGGCTCTCATGTTGTGTTGTCTTTGCAGCGCACTAACCACATTTCAGTGGGAGTCGCACTGTGTGTGCTGCCTTTTGTTCACTCAGGTTGTTTCATTAAAACACATGTGGTGGTCTTTTAGTAACGGCTGTGGCGTGTAACATGATTTAAGCCTGATCAAACCCAAGAAAAAGAGATCTCTTCTTTTTATGGCTTTCCAATGTAGAAAAATGTTGTTGGGGCACTGTCATACATTAAAGTAAAGACATCACGTTCCTTCTTTGTTTGTCTTCTGTCTTTCTAGATGAGTTTAACCCTTTTGTTCCCAAGCTGGAGAAGAGCGTCAGCGGAAGCAGCCCATCCAGGGATCGCCTTCTTCTCACCGTGACAATGCTCCTTCTGGCCGTTCTCTTCATCTCCTAGCAACGGCCATCCCATCAGCGTCACCATGCCAACTAGCCTTGGGAGGGTGTACAATATCAGAGGGTGGGATAGAAGTGGGGGAGTCAGGAGAGGGGAAGATAGGAGAGGAGAGGAGGGAGAGGAGAGTTGAGATACCATAAATAGAGCAGAAGGCAAGAGGAGCAAGACTGAAGGAGAGTTTTCAAGCATCACAGTGTGTGTGTGTGTGTGTGTGTGTGCGTGTGCGTGTATGTCTGTGTTTGTGTCTGCATGTGCGTGAGTGTGTCTACAGCTGTGTGTTTGAGGGAGTGTGGTTTTGGTGGAGTCTTAAGACCTTCAGGCGCTTTTTGGCACAGACTGAATTGTATATTGTATTAAAGTCAGTCGGTCTGTGTGTGTGCAAATGTGGTAGACTATGTGTGAGTGTGCATTTGTGTGTGTCTATGTTTGTGTGTGTGTGTCTAAACAGGCCATGGGTTGAGCTTGTTGAATCGCGTACACCACACAAAGCATTTCTACAGCAGGAGAGGGGCAGGACTGAACTCACAATATAAAGATGATGAACAGGCATCAAATCCACCCGCTCAATTGAAAACCATTTGAAGACTTTCCCCTGGATCTGATTGGCTAAAACACTTCCTTAGGGCTAGTTGCCATAGTTTCTTGCAACAAGAGTTAAAATGAACTCATATGAACTGAATCAAATTGTTTTCAGCAGAATTGAACTGAAATTGCCTTTTTTTTTTTTTTTTTTTTTTTTTTTTTTTGGTTGTTGTTCTTGTTATTGTTGATGTTATCTTGATGCTGGGAACTTGTCCTGGTCCAAACCAGCTCATGAACTTCTCTGGTCCTGTGGAAGAGGCTGGTAAAAGTAGCTGATAGTTCATGCGCAAACACATCCTGGGACTCCAGGAGTCAGTGATTTAGTTGCCATCAACACGCTGCCGTGTCATTCGGTCTTCTTCAGTCTCTACAGAGGGCAACAGGGCTGGATGGTGTCGAGGAAAAATACATAGCATTTAAAAAAAAATGAATGATTCACTTAAAAATGATCTGGGTTTGTGCGGGGGGGGGGCTTAGCTGTGCCATTGACACAGAAACTGAAAGGGTTTATTGATGTTATAAATTGCTTTGTTACCTTTCTGTCCCTTCTTTGGAGTACACAGTTAGTCCTCTGTCATTGCCGAGGTTAACTAAAGCACACAGTGGCTACAGAGAGCCATGGATACATTCAGCAATACTGCCCTCCTCTAAACCATCTGCAAGCTGTTAGGAGGAACGGAAGAGGAGCAAGGAGGAAGGACGAGGGATGAAGGACAGATCCAGTCCCAGCCGATAAGGGTTTCTCTGCTGGTCCATGTTGGTGTAGCAGCCTGCTCTACCAATCATCAGTTCTCATCTCTGTGAACTCATTTGTTAGATGCAACGAGCAAACAGTTTTCCGTTACTGTGTGGGTCTGTGTGTGTATCTGAGAGAGGGAGTGTGAGTGTTTGATATTGAATGAGAATATTTTAAATGGTACTAACAGCCTGAAAATCCATCCACATACTGTACATCTTATAAGTATGAAAATGCAAAATAAAAAAAATATATATACACAACTACAGCAACAAGTAATATGTACAAACCAAGTGCTTTGGTGGGGAGGAACGGCAATTCAAAACTCAAACAACTGTACCAATTGGTAGTTTCTTCAGAATAGCGTTTCCATAGCAACTAGCACCTTATTCACCATGGTTACCCTACCCTGCCAACAATGGACTCTAGTAGGGCGTGGCTTACCATAGTAGTGATGATGATGATGATGGACTGCGATCTGACTTTTGGCCAGTCAGTTCATAGAGCAGCGTACGAGACGTTCAAGTACTAGTCTAAACGCTAAAATGGACACAGATTGGAATTCCAATGTTTTGAAATCTGCCGAGGTGAAATGAGATGTAAGCATTTTTACAAACTTGAAGCTCAGTTTAGTTTTTTTGTTGTTGCTTGTGGTTGATTGGGGGGTTGGGTTTGTTTTTTGTTCATTTGTTTTTGTTTTTGCTTTTTAACTGTCAGTATTTTCTTTGGCTTGTTTGTGGTGTATAACTGATGATCTTGGGGTTGGGAATGGGGTCAAAAAGCTGGAAACTTGGGTGGGTTGAGTTGTATGTAAACCTGGGCTGCGCTCTTTGAATCTCTTTGCCAAGCGATCGTTTAAAGTTATGGTTGAATTGTCTTGTGGACTGTAACTTCAGAAATTGTTCTTTCCTTAAAGGATCTCAGTAGGATATTACTCAGACTGTGAACAGTTGTACGAAGTGTCCTCTGTGGCACTGGAGGGAGAAATTAACCCTGATGATTCTTCTGGGGTTAGCTCACATTTGACCTTTGGAAGTTTTAACAGAAAACCTGTTTTATAGACAGTAAATTGTGGCCATTTACCAGGAGGGATGGATTAACAATAGATTATTTGTATGGTGCAAAGTTTTTATCCTTTTTCATTCCTTTTTTGTGAGTCCCCCAGTTTTATGGGTGTGCAAAGCTAAAACCCACGTCTCTATCAGAATCTGTACATGATACATCTGACTGCTCCAGGCTACAGCCAACTCAACCAAAGGGTGGTTATTCCCTGAGAGGGTTGTCTGAATAGTTTTTACCGTCCCGAGGTGTGAACTTATAAAAAAAAAAAAAAAACAACACACACACACACAAGAATAGACTAGATATTGTATGTATGGAATGGACAGCCAAACAGCATAAGAGCACATATTAAAATTCACAGAAAATGTATTTGCTCTAACAAGAGCAGAAACAAAGAGGAATCTGTGGTTTAGAGCGTCACTGAGCTCATTTATGGATTCATGATCCATCAGTCCAGGTGTATATATGGCTTTGGGTGGGAGTGTGAGGCAGGAAATGTTTGGGTTCTGGTGTGTAGAGGGAGGGATGAAGAGCTATGTGAGAGGCGAAATCACTCTTCAAAAAGTTGCACTTAAGAACTTAGACACGAGAGCAAGACTGTGTGTGTGTGTGTGTGTGTGCGCGCCCATCTGAATGTATGTGTTTGTCAGATTCAGCTTATTTCTGTTAGTTACGTCATGGTTGTGTGCAGGAGCTTCAGCATGAGATGCTGTCTGTCTGTCTTTGTGTGCGTTGGTGTCGGTACATGTTCATGTGTTTGTGTCAGGGAATGAATGTGAATAGGTGGACAAGCAAGTGAGCAACAGTCCCTTTGTTTCTGCTCTTTCCGTGTGTGTGTGCGCGCCAAGAGAGTGTGACTGGTTGTTGTCTGGCAAAACAACAAAAGCATTTAATAGTGTTGGAAACAACAATTTACAATCATGTTTACCTTCGACTGGAATGACTTTAAATGAACTTGAAAATAAACTGTAAACTGAACGAACCATAACAGAGGTTATAACAATGATCATGATAACAAAATAATAAGCTTACAAATCTTACTTTTAAAATTTTGTGTGTTTGGCTCTTTATTTGCCCCCCCCACCCCCACCCCCACTGTGCTATCTGTCTTTGAGGATCTGAAAACAGGAACAGGAAAAAAAGCCACTAAGCATGGAGCTAATCCAAGACAGCAGATGGAGGGGTAGCAGGGACGCTTTTACCTGGTATATTCAGTTCTGTGTAGATAATGTTGTTTGGGAGCTCACAGATGTGATTTTCCATATCAAAGTTGGTGTGTCGACGCTCTCTCCCCCAGCAGTAATACCTTTACACGCTCCGATTAAGAGAGATAAGCACTTCAATCACCAGCCCAGCATTTGAATGACAATGGGACATGTCAGCAGTGTGTACCTATACGTCTGGACCGGCTGATGGGGGGATAAAGCCACTGCTGATGTACGAGCGCAGTGGAACTCACTGTCTGATCTTATGCAACAGATCTTTGTCGTACAGGCCGAGTCATTCTGTGACAGCATCACGTGGAAGAAGATGGGCTGATAGAGGCAAGGGAGAAAGATGGAAGATAAAATGCCCTCTGACACTTTATCAGAGGGCATACAGTACAGTGTCAGATGCCCTACAGTGTCAGGACATCTGACTCTGTAGGGCAAGTTTTCAAAGAAAACACCGAACAATGACCTAAAACATTTAAGAATTACGCTGCACAAAATTCCTTTCTTCATCTAAATAATCAATTTTACTAATCTTGGAAGTGTGAGATTCTTTTTGAAGCATATTACGATATATTTACCAGCGTGTTAAGATTCTAACCTACTATATTTTGGATTTAAACCATGAGCAGCGTTAACATATCATTATGGGCTTTAAGTAAACTGCGGCTTTGAAAATATGTCATTTTTGGCAATTTCTCTGTCGTTGTTCATTATATATCAGAAACACATACAGTTATGACATGATTTCTGCCTCCTGCAGACCCAAAGCACTGTAAAGTGTGTCGGTTACCTTTTTTGTTTGTTTTTTTTTTTAAATCACATCCAGAAAACTGGCTTTACAACAGGTAGGTTCAAAAATGCTAAAGGTTGATAAATGACAAACAATTTTTTCTGTTTTAACTATGCAGCTGATCTAATGTTTCCAGAAAGCATAATCATTTCCATTTGGAAACGGGCACAACAGCATCTAAGTGGAAGAGGATCCAGCCAGTGATTCAGACCCTGGACGATATTGCAAAAGTGAACCTCAGGGATGAATAATATTAGAGACACCACCCAACAAAACAGATCCGGCACACATGAAGTCTGCTTTCTGAGAATCACTCTGACTCACACGAGGCTGAAATCAAGCTCCTACACTGTTCCATCCCTCGAGTCCAGCCACCATATTACCAGGAACATAGGGTAAGAATCATAAACACTTTCTGGGTCACCATCTCAATCATATCATCAATACGCAACGTGGCTGAACCTCAAGCTTAAAGTATGAAAATCAAATTGGGTAATATAGCCACAGTTTGCTGCACTCACAGCTGTGAAAGGTCAGACATAACTTCTGACTGTGATAAATCTATGCTGCATGAGTCGGTGCTGACCACTTGATGCCACTGTTCAGTCACAGCTTTGGTGGGCAAAGGTGCAGCCCCTGAGTGCCCCCGCCTTTTAATCCCAAATCTGAATACATAACTAATAAAGCCACATTTAGTCATTGTGTAACTGGGCAGAACCATTTTTCTGAATAATGATGGAAGTGTTTGCAGTGTGTTGAGGCAGATTATGGGGAGGGATAGTTTAGACTATCTAAACGTGGGAATGTGCCTCCAGATACTGGGTGCTGTATTATCACACATTGAGAAGTAAAATAAATTCTATTTATCTTTATACAGCTATTATATTGTCAGCTAAACGAATGTTGAAACTCAAGGTCTTCCAGTCTTCAGGAAAGCTTTTCCACCTGCTTTCATTTATCACACTGAGCGAGACCGAAGAGAAAAATATCTTCACTCTGATTGTGTTTTTGTCCTGAAACCAATGTTAAGCTGTAACTTGAACACAGATTCACACACTTTTTCTGTCTCTTCGTAGCGACCTCTGATTTTACAGTTGACCTCAGTTGTCTCCACTGATTGACTAATCCACATTCCTGTCTTAGACTTGGTATTATGTATTATGAATCTTAACGCAAAAACACGGCTTCTCTTTTTCTACGTTGATTGCTCAGAAACTTGCCCTTAAACAATGAACACTGGTGTTGGTTCCCAAATGGAAGCGAAAAGCACTTTACACCTTATTTTTCTTGTTTGCCTGTTGTCCCTATTGATTTTCATAGTGTTACACCTGACAAATGGGGAAAAAACAAACCTGTAATGAGACAGATAAAGCCTTGTCACACAGGAAAACGGAGCATACGACTACACTATACGACTGAACCAGGAAGTAAGGCTGTGAGCTATAGTAGATGTTTAAACTAGACAAATCCTCTCCAGATATAAATGACTAACTTTGGCGTATGTGTGTGATTTGTATAATTATCTGACAGCTCATGCTCATTGGCCCATCGGTGAAGTTCCCACATTGATGCATAACTTTGGTGAGAATCATGTTTTTGGAACCATCACAGTTAATGGCAGTTAATGGCCCGTGTCATGCTAGTTGTCATGAATTGCAGTTTAATTTTAACATGTGCTCTTCAAAATCTGGGACACCACCCACCACTTCCTCAGACCTCATCACACCGAACTATCGCAAAGACACCCCAACCCACGGAAGCACAAAGACCACTCTACACTGAAAACAGATGATTTCCCCGCACAGACACCTACTCTGCTCCCTGTTTCCCGTCTGTGTGGTGATGAGTCCACCGTCGGGTGCAGCGAGGCAGGGGAAGCCCTCCCACTCTGCCTTATGGCCCCTGTTTACAAAACCTGCTGCGAGTCATATGAGCACGCCTTTGCCTTCATGTTAGGTCAACTGATGAGGCTTGAATATGTTGTTTTCTGTCCAGGATTTGCAGTGAACATAAGGAGTGACTGCGTCAACTTGTACACACGCTGTATTTGAAGCTCATGCATGTGGCAGGGATGTAACATTATTGGCTGGCTGTGCACTCGCAATGATGCAACATCTTTTCAGAGCCAAAGAAGGTGAAAACTAACTGAGTTGCTCTCCCTTATGAAAAACTTGCCAAATGGTTGGCAGTTCTCTGTTGTTGTTTTTTTTTTTGTTGTTGTTGTTGTTGTTTTGTTTGTTTGTTTGTTTGTTTGTTTTTTCATGCTCAAATGCAAAACTTAACACTTTCATGGGAAAATCATCAGCTCTCTCAGAAATTAATCGAATAATTGTGACAATCACTTAAAAATATGTGATTTGACTGCCGCCTGTGTTCAGAAAGACAATGAAAATAGTGACCACGAACAGCTGTGGCTTGTAAATACCTTTCTGACTTTTTGGATTTTGCTGTGATTTTATATTTACGAGTTGTTACAGTCTGGAGCAGTCATTCATTATCACACTGTAAGCAACACATCAGTACAACAAGTGAACAACTCGCAGGCTTCTCAGCTGTGAGTTTGGACCAGACAACTTTTCACAGACACCAGGCATGAAAAGGAAACTTGGGCCTTGGGACCTCAATGCTTCCTAGTGTAATGTTGTATGTCTATCTGACATGAACAAAACAAATGATACTGAGTTTCTTCCATCTGAAGGACGATGGAAATTCAGCACCATCTGAAGAGCGCCACACTGAATACACAAATGAATGGAGTGTGCTTTGTGTTGTGCTGAGATTATCTTTCACTGATTTCTCACTAGCCAAAATTATTGTTCTTTCTATAACATGCCAAGAACTTTTGGTGTGAATGATGGATCAGTCTGAATTCCTCCTCTGACACAAAATCTGACAAACACTTTATGAAAATAATTTTGTTGGCATATTGAAAGATGTAAGAACACAACAAGAACATCCTGTTGTGTTACAGAAGTTTTAGATAGAATATTTAACTTCTTAAACTGAGAACGTTCACTTTTTTGGTCTAGCTCAACCCATCTTCCTTATTTGTACATTTGTACATTTCTTTCCCCTCTCAAGGATGCAATGTGTTCGATCCCATCACAACTTCACACTGCTTGCTTTCCAGTCTCTCTATTTCTCATCCTCCCCCTGAACGGCTGCTCTGATGCTGTCAGTCTCCCCCAGATTTATGCCTCTGGTGTTAGTCACCGCCTGGCTTTCCCCTCATCCTCTCATCACATGTCCCCCTCTTCTCTAAGTTTAGCACTAATCCTCTATTTCTGAGACAGCATCTGTATAGCCCCGACAGATGGGAGGGTTATATTTACTCTGTGTCTCTGTCTGACATACACATCCATTCAGTACAAATGTACTTTAACACTGTGCAAAATGAAATATATTTGAAGGACTTATTAATAACAAAGAAAATGTGTAAACATAAAGTGTAATTTAATCCATCAGAGTTTGGTTTCTCAGGTCATGGAAAAGTGTTCTGTTTAAATATGATGCACTATGACACGTGACAGTGTTTGTACAGTGCTCATAATCAATATGCTAACAGTGAGTCAGCCCGAGGTTAGTCCATTTTAACTCCACTGTTGGAGATGCCTGATTTGTGCATGACTATGCATATTTCAGTAATCTTCTCAAAACATGTGCATCAATATTAAAGCATGTTGGCACTTTTTTCAGCATGTGTATCGTACTGTATCTCAGAAGTGATCGTAAGGTCGGACAAGGTATCAGATTGACTTAATGGATTTAGATCTAATTGATAAATCAGCGCAGTAAAGCCGCCTGGTTTAGCCGTACATCTAACCAGCCATGTCCTCTTTTCTTGTCATCTAATCACCAGATTATCAGATTTCCGGCGTGACGGCTTCTAGTCTTCATTGGTGAGTTTTTGTGTAACTGATGACAACAACAACAAGCTTCTTTACCTGTTTAGATGAAACGCGCAGGCAGGAGCTGACACAATAGTGTCCATCAGTGGCGTCTTCTGCTTCTCTTGTTTGTTTTTTGTGACACTGATTGTTTGCATCACCACTGAACAAAAATCACATTTAATGGCTTTCAAGTCCAAAGAGCTGCCTTCCTGTCTTCTAAATGAAAAAGCAACTTCCTGTGTATTGTTTTTTTGTCTTTGCTTTCTGTTAATGCTTAGATGGTCTTCGCCAGTGGATGTAATTCAGTTTTAACAGTAAACTAACAAAAGTTCTTAAAGCACTATGAATGAAACTGGTACTGAAACTTCATGAAAAGGTACAGATCTAAGATTACTGGCCAAAGTTCATCTGCTATTGTAGACCTGTTGATTGGCTGAAAGCACCTGAGGGTCTTCAATTTGGGTTTTGTTATAGCAATGCTAAACTTGCAAAGTCAAGAATAAACTTTCATGCTCAGGTGCTCATCTCTGGTGCCTGCAGGTTCATTGATATGTTTTAACACAACATTGCAACCATAGTTTCATTCAGAATGACTTCACTAACACAAATGTTTGAAAAAGCCCTCATTGCAATATGCAGAAATTCTTGTAATTGGCTGATTGTAAGCTATTCTTGTACATGACATAAATTAACCACAAATTAGATCTCTAATTATCAAAAAAAAAAATGCAGCTATAGCAATTAACAGGCATTTAGAATCAATGAGACGTACAGGAACTCTTTCAATGTTCATCTGGTTTCGGTAATACACTAACAATTCACTAATAATCCATGCATGGCGCTGGCACCAATAAAATTAAATGGCATGTGTTAAATGACAAGCTCCACTGAATCATCACAGTTGTCAATGATCTGACAAACATATGCATACAGACGTATACAACCTTTGCATATCTACCACACAAACACCAAACCACATACAAACTAGCACTCACACCCAACGCTGCCATCAAGGGATGCTGGACTCGCTTTCATGTGAGGCCTTCAGTCTTCACACATGCAGCAAATGTGTGCACTAAAACCACCTGCAGCACTCAGCATCACCCTGTTCCATAATTCATGCATTTATTAATTTATTCATGCCAAACATGAAGAACTAAATATGTTCCCAACCTAAATGTCAGGCGAGGATGGCAGACATGATTCTCTGGTACTACAGACAGATGCTCATCAACATGGGAATGTAACAAACTTCTGCTTGTTTTCATGTTTAAAAGCGACAAACGTTGCTTAGATTTAAATCATAGTAGTATCAGTCCATAGAAACTCTGTTGATCACAAGTGTGTCATCATCTCATCACTGTTTTACGGATATTTGAGTCAGAAGTGTAACAATTGTGCAAATGCAAATAAGAGGTGTATGAGAAAATCAGTGGCTGTTCATTTATACTGGAGCTAGGTGGAGTCAGTTAGCTTATGGCATATAGACAAAGCAATGGGAAGGTTGAAATCAGCACCTAATAGATCCACAATTTGCAATTCTTTTACATTTCAGTTTGAAATGAACCAAACTGACATCCAGTACAGAAAACTGATTTTTTTTTTTTTGCTGAATTACAGTGATTGTTTTTGTCCCAATATTCACCATGATATTGGGAACAAAATGAAAGGCTTAATGTTAGACTTGTTTGGCTACATTTGAGCTTTGGAAATCCACAGGGTGCACATAAGTGCAAGATAGACTGAAGTGGTGGATAATGGACCATGTGGCATATGGTGTGTTGTTTGGCTACAGCTTTGTCCCTAGATTTCCTCTTAATCTCATATGTGTCTATTTTTGACATGTCTACTTCTCTGCCCTGCATAAACAGTAGATTTTTTTTTTTACTCCAAGAGGCCCAATTCGACGTTTATCAGCAGAAGTCCCGCAATTTTTAAATAAATGATGAGTGTGACTGCAGTTAAGAGCACGCTGCAACAAGCAAACCCTCCTTCGGCCAAATATAAGAGTTGATGAAGAAAAACATAACAGGTTCTGTGGCAATGTAAGTGTGTTACTGAATCAGACTAATGTGGACAGTCATACTCGTTTTCTCTCCAGTTTAATTACTGTTGAATAACAGCTTTGAGTCGGCTTGGTACTGTTGCTCTTCGGTTGGCTCTTTGTTACAGGTGGGTGACTTGGTATGAAACTTTGAACTTTGAATTGATAGTTGAGTTGCAGTGATTCTTATCTGAGCCAGAGTGACATCTTTTTGTATGTCTAAATGAAAAGCAGTAACGGAGGCTAAATATCTAACTGAACTGAAAATCGCTCATTTAGTATTCATGTTTTTCCTGAAATAATCAAGATGCTTTCTGTTGTAATATGCTTTTAAATGAACCCCAGGCCTTCAGAGTTAATTAAAAAAAACCTTATCAGGTCTTGCAGCAGGGAGTAATTTCAGGGCACGAAGTGTTTTCGCCAACACTTACACTACCCTATCACCCGCTTTCATTCATTCTTAATTCAATCCATCAACTATAAAATTCATGGAGCTGCCTGTTTGTGGGCTGAGTTTTACGGAGACGATGCTGATGTTGCAGTCACTCTGCCAGGCCATTTGTTATTTTCACTTCAACTCCACACTGTCATTTTTTTTTTTTTTTCACTTGTCTCCTGGTGTCTATTCAAATCTTTCTTTTACTTCATCGTTTCCTGTTGTTCCAAATGTCTTGGCTGCAGTGAGCTGCCAGAAAATCGGCTCTGAAAACAAAGCATTCTGTTTGTCACAGTCTAAGCTCATCTAATGGTGTCTGCCTGTGATTATTTCTCCCAGGCTGTAACCTGCCTCACAAAAACTGACATTATTCTGATCCGAGGGGACGAACAGGAACTAAAGAGCAAAAACACCGTCCCGACAATATGCCATCACACGTGTCCATGTGCAGGCTTACGTGCATTTGTTTGTATGTTTAATTCCACGCGTATTACTTAGCACATGGTACCGCAGAGAGAATGACAGACGCATCCTCCCGTGGCCCTGATGCTCTGAGCAGACAGCGCAGTGGGCTAAGCTTGTAAAATGAGTGTATCATCCCCATGCCCCCTGGAACACAAATAACCTCTCTCATTTAGTCAAGACATGCACTAAACCTCTACTCATCTTCTTCTCTCATGTAATTACAAATAAACATTGGCTTAATGTTGTGGGAGCTTCATACTGAGTTTCTCAAAGCTGTTCTTCTTGTCTCCCAGGCCACTCTTTCATTTTATGGGGGTAAGCTACCTAAAGTCAACCCTGAAAATCTAAATTTAAAATCTCCTCAAGATTATCTCAAGCGCTACCAAACATAATCTGAGCCCTCTGTGCTTTCTGAAATAAAGATGTGTAATTTGAATCAAGTTTTTGTTGTGAGGATAATTGCCAGATTTTAGAAACTTGAAATTTAGAAAATTATTTAAAGTTTTTTTGAGGGGAAAAAATGATGCATATTTAAATACATTTGATTGAAGGATTTTAGTGATCTGCATAAATCGAATAAAAGGCTTATGCACGTTGCTCCTTCATTAGGGGGATTGAATCCTATGACTCGTAATGATGGAGTGGTTTCATAACTGAGCCTGCAGGCTTTTTCACTGCTCTGCTCTGATTGGCCCTGATCTGCCCTGACCTTTGACCTTCACATTAGTCAAATGCCAGAAATACACCAACTGTTTCAATCATTACAATGCAAATGGAAGCATTATGATGACAATTGTATAACGCAGTTTTCGTTTTGATAAATCTCTGCTGGTACAGGAGGCGTAACCTCTGCTGCCAAAGTGTTCAGGTCACTGCATTTCATAATGTAGATTGAACCAGTCTTCATCCTGTCTGTACATTCTCATCATCAATAATGCACTAATGTATAGTGCCACTGACCCAGAGGTCAAATATTTTACAGACATTATTTTCAGCAACGAAATGTTAGTAACGAACTGCATAACATATTCACAATTTAGATGTTTTTATCGCATCCGTATTACAGCTTAGGCTAATGGTTGCTCATCAAATCCCAGTGAAATGTTCTCCAGCTCCATCACAGGAAATGTGAATTTGGACAGCATCATCAGTTGTAATTCTCTTTAATTCTGCTTGTGGTTGTTGCTTTTCCTATTATGACCAAAAAAAAAAAAAAAAAGACACTCTTTCACTTCTAAGACTCGCAATATGTGTTTCCTTACACGTATTGTTGTTAGAAAAATGCATTGGTGCATACAACTGCTTTGCTGTTTGCTGTGAATCAAACAAAACACACTACTGATGCTTCATTTCTGCTCCGCGTCACAAAATGAAAACAATAGTTTATAGACATGAATGGCATGGCAACTGTGTTCCGCCTTCACACATGTCGTGTTGTAAGTGCTGCATTTTCACCATCAAATATCATTAACGATGGCACAAAGAAACAAAGAGCCTTCAAATTCAAACGAACACTTTGGATTTTTAATTCTGTTTACTGTCCCTTCACAGACACCCTTTCATTAGCAGTTGCATGTGTACCAAGTTAGAATATGAAGAAATTCTTACTGATATTTCTTATCTCCAGCTACCGACAGTGTATCTGAGAATATTCCTGCTCGTAGCCGTCTAAAGGGCAACAGCTGAAGGACAGCTCCTCACCTCTAATCTGGAACCTCTGCTTTGCTATTCAAAGCTATTTTTGCCTCATCCACTGTTTGTCTTGTAAAACTAACAATGAGGTGTTGAAAATGTTGGTGTTTTTGTGCATACCAGCATCTCTGGGTGTTTTGAAGCAAGTAGGACTCGACCAGTAACATCCAGCTGTCATTGGACATTCATATGGTTTATTCAATTGTCAGTCCATCTTTGTGTGACCAGTATGCTATGGTTGTGCAGCGTAACGTCAGTTTCGTAAAAATAGGTTAATCAGGGTCAGGTGGGGGTTATGGTCGTACAAAAGGGATCATGATGTACACGCAGTTATGATCTTATTACATTTGCCCTGCCATTAGGTGTATATAGCCATCAACCAAACACAACATTTTTAATCAGGTGTGTTACATAAATCAAAGAATGTTATGGTGCTGCCAGTGCATCTGGATACTGTGACAGTCATTATCTTTGACTAAAAGCCTGATGATGCATGTAATTACGCACAGATAACATGGTGATAAATATTTCAGTGCTTCTAGAAAAGTAATTTCTGCTTACAGAGGGATATGATCTGCCCTCGGGGATGTTGTCTGAGAGGATTTATATTTTTGTTTTGGGTTTCATATGTTTTCATATTTCTGAAATTGAGGGCTGCAGAGTGAGTTACCCATTTATTTCCTACACCCTTACAGTCATTTACAATAAAGAGTAACAGCCCAGCAACGGATCACGTTAGTGAAGCATATAATGGTTCTGTTGCTGTTTAGTTGATGCTCTGTTGTTATTTCTACTGCCTTGAAGGGGTGAGGCAGTAGAAATGGCAGTGTCACAGTATGATTCAGACTGTGGGTCCATTACGTTGGTCCTGAAATTCATGATCCATAAAGGATGAAACGTGAGGAATTTAATGATCCCCTGACTTTTACTTGAGCCATGAGGATGAAATGTTTGTTTCCAGAAGACTAGATGTATCATTTCAGGTTTGACAGAGACTTTTGTGCCCCTTCAGGATGAAATAAGTTTAAAACTAACATTACCATCAGGTCAATAATTTAATTAGATGATCAATCGATCAGTTGGTTTGGTTTTGACTCAGTGCTCAGATTTCAGTCAATTAAAAAAAATTGCAGAGGGATAATTTGTCTCCTTTTTTGTTCTTTAATGAAATTAGGTCCCCAAACCTAAAGTTCTTTCTGGAACACATATGATTATCACCTGAAAACATTTATTTTAGGCTGAGCATGATCAACAGGTTAATTATAGAGAAAATTTAGATTTGATGGGTGTTATGATCCCATGTTCTCCCTGAGGTCTTTCCTAAAGACAGAATAGTTTATGTAACATACTCCCAGACAGACCCATATAAATCAACACAAAACCAACACTCCCTGACACACATTCTACAGTACATTAGAATTAATCCAAACTCCTCATTAACACACATCCTGCAGGCTGTCCTTGATTCATTTTGGCATCAACAGTATATTAACACACATGTCAAACAGGGGTTTATACCACTCTAGTTTATAGACTATAAATAAATCCATGCCCTCTAGAAGAGTTATACATGGCAAGTCCAAAAATATCATTTGAATCAGAGAAGAGATTAAACATGAAGAATGATGGACTGACAAATACATAGTGAAGACATGGCAGAGAGACAAAAAGAGATAAAAGGTGGGGATTACACGTATCAACAGCAGTAAGTCAGTGGGGCAGGACAGAAGGGGCAAAGGATGATGGACGGTAGAGAGATGGAGGGATAGAGAGGGAAATCTAATCTGGAAACATGAGGCTTTACTGGCACAGAACTGATGTCTTCCTCTAACAAATGTCTGCTCAAGCACCTCTCATACAAACTGTTTTAATGTACATTCCTTTCTGTTTCCATAAAGCAGTTACGTTTTATGAAGTACCTCTGCAAGTAATTTCCTACATTTCCCAGAACCCCTTGGAAAAGTCCTCAGCAAACATGCCTGGACATGTTGTCATTATTTGTATGCACCTGCATGTCGTGTTGATGAGGACCAGGATCTTCATGGTGGGAAACAATTTGTTCTTCCTCTTGATCAAAACACATTTCTGATGGCTGTATTGTGTCGTGGTCTGCCGAGGCCACAGGTGGAGAAGAACTGCTGCCCTCATCAGCTCTGCAGAGGATTTCTCCACTCACAGCCAGTGCAGCATGGTGAGTGGCCTTTATCTTCAGCTTTGTTAAATTCTCACTGGTAACTAAAAGCAACTGATGCTATCAAGCTTTTATTTCCACTAATTATTTATTGGTCATAGCTACATTTGGCAATTTCTTTTTGTTACCAACCGAAAGTTTACAACTGGACTGCACACAAGATGTAAGCATTTTCTGCCTTTTTCATTTGACATAACAAGAAAAGGAGTTCATACTAACTACATTGACAATGGTACTGTTTAAAGTAGTTATTTCTAAGTTTTGATCATTGACCATTCATGGAGTCAACAGCCGCATTGGGGCTGGCTGGTTAGCATGTTAAACTCTCCTCTGCTAGAGACTGTTCTTGGTGAGTAAAGCAATTAGTTTGTTGTTAAACTAGTAAAAATGTCCTTATTGCTTATGTTGGTTATGTTGAAGTCAAAGTTTTATTGTGCTCCTTATGCATATCCATATTATTTCTTGTATTTCACAAACATCTGATTGTGTATTGTGAGTGTGAGTGATTTTGTTAGCACGGCTGTGACTGCTGACTCAAAAAAGGAAAGTTTTCAGACCACTTGATGAACAAAGGTCGAACAATTATTAAACCCAAGTCAACTTTCTCTTTGTGTTTGTTTTGAATTCCATTCTCTTTTTCTTTCCCTCACAATAATCTCAGATCTGTCTCTATCTTCTTTTGTTTATATCTTGTTTGGTTCTGTCTCAGGTCTAACAAATGGTCGGTTATTGAGTTTATTCAGTGTCGGCCTTGAACGCCTGCTCGTCACACATTGGTACACAGAACTTACCAGCCCTTGCACAATAACCCATACACTGGTCTAATTGTTTCCATTCAGACACAAACAGATTTCTGTTCAGATCCATCACTGAGCAGGAAGAAACAGAGTTTTGACCGACACAAAAACCTCTGTGGCTCAAAGAAATGTCATTTGGGGCCAAACAGAGATTGGATGGCTGACGGGAGAAGAGACGAGCAGAGGCTTTCATCCTGTCTTACCTAGAATCCAGAGCTGGGTCAAAACAAGTTCTAGTCACTTACAGAGCATATGACCGCTCTGCAACCTCAAATAAAAAGAGTCTGAAGTGTGTATATTCAGCTGGATTATCTTTGACCAACATAAAAGAATGAAATCCAGCCACCATTATTTACACCGCTTATCGGTCACAGCAGGGTACATGTTCAGCTACACTGCAAGCCCTGCTGGTGGAAGCCTCAGATCGCGAGCTTCACACAAAGCAGAGCTACTCTACAAGGCAACATGCAATGAGGATGAAAACATGGAATAGTTTTTCACTGTCAAATTAATAAACTTTAATGAGGGTTGCTTGATAAGAATATTTCAGAGCTGCAAAAGCACCAAGACAGTTACTGTGGCCTTAAAATGGCAAAAGATTCCAGTATAGTAAAAAAAATTCTCACTCCTCAGTTGGACTCTCAGCAGATATTGCTTCATAGATTTACTGCAATTCACTGTTTACTCAGTTCAGTCTTCTTGTTCCCTGAAACCAAATCAAACCCCCAATAACAAAGTCTAAGCCAACAAGAACAGAGAAGCTACAATTAGCAGTTATACAGGGCTGTAAGTACGATTCCAGTATCATAAACTGTGGCGCTAAGCAGGAGGTTTCAAATATCTGTGCCTGTAATAATGCTGACCACATCATGGCATTACACGACTGGACACTCTAGTAGGTTGATGGGTGACTCAGACAAACAGGTATTATTATCAACAGGAGTAATGTTTCAGGATGATGTCAGCAGTGTAATATCAGTCAGCCACCTTACCAGCAGGCATGATGTCACGTCTAACGAGTGAAAAAATGCATGTCTTTGTTTCTTTATTTCTTTTTATTTTCTGTGGAATTTTGGCAACAATATTTAGACAGATGTTTTGTTTAAACTCTGTTTGAATGCTCTTGTTTTTATATGGATTTTTAAAATTTTTTTGGAGGCCATATCAACATTTATTCAATCTCAATCTGTTTGCTATTATTCAAGCTGTTTGCTTTGTCTCTTTCGCTCTTTTGCTGTTTTTCCCCGCCTGTGTCATCTTTTTGGAATCCACAGCTTTTAACATCAATGCGTGTTATGTTTCTGACTCTTCTGACTCTGAACTCCATGATATCCCTCTCCTAAGACATACTGGCATCCCATCATGCATGCATACATAAACTCACATACTTATATAGACGAATAGAGATCTTGCACACACTGGTGCACAATTCAATAACTATGTGCATGCATGCACACACAGAGACAATGGTGGACTGATGATGGGTACAATGGTGTCTGTGTAAGCTTTGTGAGCTTTTCTGTGCCTGTCTCTGTGGGAGTTTAATAGATTCCTCTTCAGCCAGACAGACAGAGAGAAAGGTTTCAGACACAGCGCATTGTCTGTTCTGCAGAAACAACTTTCCAAGTCTCTTCTTGAAAAATACAAGTGAACTTTGCACATACACTCGTAAGATAAAAGTTTTATTGAGGTACGATAGCCAGTACAGTCACACAAGCCCTCCTTCTCTTGTTTTATATCTTTCTTCGAGTTTCTTATCACCTCTAGAACAAGGTCCGCTTACACACCTACAGTGTTCACCATGACCTAACGCACGTACGCTTCTGTCAGGTGACAGTGCTAAAGTGAACGAACGTGCGGTGATGGGATTATTCACGTAGATGATCCCCTCTGTTACCAAACCAGACATGCAGCATTATCTTTATGGGAATCTTTTGGACTTAAGTTTTGGAAACTTGTAGTTCCATAAATCCCTTAATACCACCCAGCGTTAACCCAGACTGACCGGCCAGTCCAAAGCCAGACCAAATTAAAATCTCCCACCTCGCATGCACTCACTGCACTCCACTTTTTCCATCCCTACATCCATTTTCCTATCTCTGCATAAACCTCTCCTATCATTTCATCTCTCCAAACTTTACAGAAACTTTTTGATAGATAGATGAGACAGAGTTCTTACTGCCACTTTTCTTTATATCAGAGGCATATGTCAATTAAATTCGGGCTGTCTGAATGTGTCTGATCCTGCTGACCTGCAGAGACCAAGCAGTCTGATCCAGGTTTGACTGTAAAAAGCAGCCCTTAATTCGTGGAGATGCTGCCGGAATAGGCAGTGCATTAAGGACCCAGGGATCAGGGCTGAATGTCTGTAAAAACTGCCCTAAATACAGTTCGTCTGCTGGCCATCTTTTCTTCAGTTCACGCAAAAACAGCCTTCATTTTCTCCAACAGCTGTACTAATGGCACTGGACCAGCATCCTTTAAGCTGCAGTAGGTGTCTGTAATGTTGTGCATAAGCAGGGCTTAGCCTACTGTTAGTAGTCTGAAACTATGGACAGTAAGATGTAGGTCAGTCCTGTCCCTCTGGATGGACGCAGGGTTCAGTGTAACATCTGAGCGTGAGCCCTTTTTTCATCTAGACTGTTCTTTATTGGATCCAACAGACGAGCAGACTGACGCTCGTCTTGTTTAGCTTGCTGTCTCTCTGCATGAAGTCATTCTCCACAGAAGAGTCATCTTCAAACCTAGTAAAACATTTGCATTACCAAAAACACGGACTAGTCAAACAGCTCATGGCTCAACACCAAGGCACACTCGCCCCACCCTAACACTTAGAAACCACCCATTCCCCAAGGACCAATAAGTCTGATGACAGTATGCTTTGGGCGTATGCCTCAAAAATTGTGATTTCATTGACTTGGCATTTCCATTGGACACAGCCACCTTGTCCATGTATTCATGATGGCTAGTGACAAGGTGATTTATGATTCTAGCTTTCCAAACAACAGCTGCCCATGTGCATGTTCTGCAGCCTCATGTAAATCCTGCTGGTTCAAGCTGTCTGCTCGTGGCAGTCATTCACTCCTCTGTTCCCTTTCTTCATCTCTTCTTCTCCCCTCCTCTTATCAACGCCACTCATCTCTAATCTGGCTGTGTGTTTCAAAGTGAACCAGCAGAAACCCAACGTTTCCATCATTCACTGTCATGAGCAGTATGAGACTCAGCCATTCCTCGTCTTTGCAGCACTGTAGATCTGCGTGGTGACACAGGGCTGTTTCTGTTACCCTCCAAAATAAATTTGGCTTTATCAGGATGGAGATCAGGTTACCCCCTTCACCCTCACCCTATCCACTTTCCTGCTCACTCTTCTCTCCTCCCTTTTTTTTTTATCTGTTTCTGCAGGTCTCTCTTTTTAAGTCCCCCAATTTTCTTGTATCTATGGAAACGTTTCCTCTCTTACCTAATTCCACAATTTTATTTCCTCCTTGAATTTCTCATCACGCTCATTTCCTGTGCTCTCTGGTTCCCTTGTGGACAAGTGTGCAGTAAAATGAATGGCATAATTAGAATCACACACTCTTAATTGGCTCTTTCCCCGCTCCATTCATAATAACTCTATTTAAAATCGCACCCCTCTCAGGGTGTGTGTGCCTGTGTGTGTCACTTGAGGCAAAAGTGTGAAATTAAGCTTGCCAGAATCCAGTAAAAGCACAGTGAACTCTGGACACAGTATGTGTGTTTGTGTGTGTTGCCAGTCTGTGTGTGTTGAGTGGACTCATTAGCTGATGTCCTCTAATGAGAGCCACGGGTGGTTTAACACCTCAGCTGTATAGACGGGGCCTCGCCATGCCAGGCTGAATCCAGCCTGATTGTAATTATAGCAGTCAGTCTGAATGCAGTGCACAGTGCGCAGTGCATTAACAGCCGTCTCCCCGCCACAGCCTGTTCTGTACTTAGAAATGTCAGCGCTGACCTATTACGCATCTTAGGTCAATTTTTCACCCCGATTCTACAGAGACATTCAAGACAAACAGCCGGAGTGGGGATCAAACCGGCAACCCTGCTGGCAGCAATAGGTATTCAGGGAATTGTTTCCAGGGCAGTTCATGATGGAGTGGAGGCCAGCAGCGAGGTGATGCAAAACTATAGGGACTTGTCCCATGACCAAGTGTGTGTGCATGTGTGTTACAGTCAGAGCCTGAGTACAGCCCTGAACCACAGTGAGCTAACCACAGCGAAGGACTGCAATTAAGTTTTTTCCAAGAATAGTGAGAAAACAAGCAGACAGAACAGTCAACTTCTATACTGACCTGACAGCTTACACAAACACATCAGTGCCACACTTCTTTCTTTTTAAAGATAAAAAAACATGATACATCAAATGTGTCTGCAAAATTCATTCATTCATTCATCTTCTACCGCTTGTCCTTTTCCGGATTGAGGGGGGGCGCTGCAGCCATTTGGTGAGGGCGGGGTACAACCTGGGCACCAGTCCATCGCAGGGCCAACACACAAACAACCACTCACACTCACACTCAGACCTACAGAAAATTTAGAGTAACCAAACAACCCAAACATGCATGTCTCTGGACAGTGGGAGGAAACCCACACAGGCACGGGGAGAACATGCTCCACACAGGAACCGAATCATGACCTTCTTGTCATGGGGCAACAGCGCTAACGTGCTGCACACACACCTTTTAGACTAAGAGTTTTACTGAAGTGTTCACTGATTAATTTGGCATTTGTATCATCCACGCAGCCTTGACTGAAATTTAAAACTTGCTACATTTACATGTTATTTATTTTATGCTCTGCTATTTTTCCTGCTCTGAAAATACACAAGATGTTGACCACACCGACTGTTGGTAGATGGAATCAAATCCAAACACACTTGTGGCTCTGAAGTCAAGTCGGTTAGCATTAAATTTTGCAGTGGAGAGTGGTCACTTCTTTTACACAAAGGAAGGACAAATTGAGATAAATCTGTTATATATATTATATATATATATATTCATGCATCTGTGACTCACTGAATTGTTACCTACCTTACACTAGTTACCAATCTTTTTGTTAGACATTCCAGCACTAATTTAACTAACTACTCATTCACCATTAAAACATCACTATTTACACATTTCAACTATTTATTCGATATTAAGAATTTCAACCATTAAACCTTTAGCTATTTCCATTTGAAAATGTATTAATGGCATTCTTTATCTTTTAAAATGTTTCAGCAGTTAATTTCTTACTTTAAGCCTTTTTGTTTCAAATTCTTATAATGCACTTAGTCATGTGGTTTTCAACAAACCTTAAGTTCTTTTTTATCATATTAGTCGTGCCACTCCAGAAGCTTCAACCTTAGGCAGACACAGCAATATATATGTACAGAGACATAAAAGGGACGACAAAATAAATGCACATACATTTGATGCTAAACACACTTACACACAAACAAGCCTCAAGACAGTCTTTTGGCTGTGATGTTGATAAGAGCATAATAAGTAATACGATAAGTTTGTTTTCTTTTTGCCACGTTCTTTTCAAAATCTTTCTTTGACTGATTTAGGCCAACGCACTGACATACTCCAGTGTTTCCAATTAAATAATACGATAGAGTGAGCTAAATACAAACACTCACACTCAAACACACACACATATACACATCCCATTGATACGCATACAGGTTCACATTAACCCACTTAAATATAGTATCTGATAATGGGATTAGCTTTTATTCCATTGATGGAGAGGAGTAAAGAGAGGAAAGCGGTCCCACATGCATAGATGACCATAAAATCGGTCCTCAGCGACATTACAGGATTCGTTCTAATATTCCACCTCACTTTCTCTGTATCCTCTCCAGTTTAAGTCAACCCAAGAACTGATGTGTGACTTCAGAAGAGAGGTGCTGTACAAATTACATGGCAAATAGGGACCATTTGGACTGATGATCCATTTTGCTTTGAGGCTCAAACCCCCTTAACTGTAAGCCTGTTATAAACAGACCTACTATGGCTCCTCTTCATAAATTATCCCCAGTTGAAGACGTACAGACAGTAATGCGATTGGTTTTAATCGTATCAGTGACAATAAAGACATTCAGGAATAATCAGTAATCCTGACCAGGTCTTTTCAGTGACTCCTCATTGTATAACCTCCTGCTGTGTGATTTCAGTGTATCCCAGCTAACCGGACATTCGGCTAGAAGGATTTATTAGACTTCATTTCCTCATTGTACAGAATTGTTGACCAGGTTAAGGATCACTACATACGTTTCAAATGACAAGCATATAATATTATTCTTGACAAATACAGGATATACTAGAAAATAATCATTCAGTATTAACATGCTGTAGTTTCTGTTACATCCAAATATGTGTTTCCGTATGTGAAAACTATGTAAACATTTCTCATGGTATGGCCTCTGCAGAAATCTGTAATCAAAGCCAAAATTCTAGCTTTCCCTGCTCACACACGTCGAATTTTGATTTTGTTTTTAGTTCTATCTTTGTCAACGTTAACTAAGATCAAGAGACATGCATTATGCAAAATTTATTACAATGCGTCACATTCATTTTTGAGGCCCCACTGCACATCAAGCCACAGTGAATAAGGCGTCTTGGGTACAAGAGCATTCCATTCCTGACAATCGTATGAAAGCCACATCAGAAAATAACATTTTAGATGAATGGCCTAAGTCCCCGATGAAAAAGCTGCTCCAAAAGAACCTTGCTTTCTTTTGCAAGTGAATGATTCTGAAAACATCCTTCAGATCCCCACGAGCCTCTTCCCTTGTAGGATCAATGTGTGCTTGTGCATGTGTCTTACTGAATCACTTTACTTTATTCCATTAGCCCAATCTGGTAGGAGACACCATCTGTTAGCTGTTAAGAGCATGGGAGGAGACCACCGTCCCAACCCAACTTTCCCTCATTGCCTGTTTTAACTCACCTAATAACCTCCAAAATCTCACCTGACCTTCCACCAACCTATCACCTGCTGTCATCTAAAAATTTGGATGCACATCCTGTCCACAGTGAGGTAACTTAGATCATTCCAGTATCTGCAAGCCAATAAAACACTTGAGTGAAACATGCCAGTCTGTGTGTGGATGACTCTCTGCTGATCAGGTTTGGCAGTGCTATGGAGAATCCCACAGGAACATGTTGTGCATGTATCCATCTGCCAAGGATAAACCATCCAAACCTTGTACTGGTGTGCATTTGAGTTTGTGTGTGGATTAGTTTAACTCCTGTACACTTATGAAGACTTTCTAATTTATCTCATTGATTTAATGAGGACATTTTGGTTTGTGAAGTGATTTTGATGAGTCAGCAGACTGATTTAGGGTAACAATCTGATGTGATCAGAGCTTAGGTATGGATAATGGTTGTGTGCAGATTCAGGTGCTCAACATGTAAGCAGAAGTACATTTATCTTTTCAATGTTTTTTTTATGTTGATCAAAAAAAAAATTCATCAACAAAAAAAAATTAAAATATGAAATATGTAAATGTGCCAGACTGCCAAATTGAAAGCTGCCCTTGATAGTTATCAAACTTGACAGCTTTATAGCTGGACCAGACATTACAGCATCATATCTTGTGTGATTTAGAAGACCCTGGTTGGTCACCATGGTGACCACTCTTTGTCAAGAGGTACAAACACAAACTAATGCACAGCTCCTGTTTGACTTTGGTTGCATCAATTATTAATGGGCTGTGCTCCCTGATTTAGTTTCCAGTCTCTCATTAGCTACATCTCTTCAAGAGCCACATCTGCGCTCCCTTTCTGAGTGATCCCTCCTCACACAATTATGTTTATCAGCATTTGCACAATGAGATCTCAGGGAGCTTTTGCAGAAATTGTGAGACTACAAAAAGTTGTAACAAAAAGCTGCAGATGAGATGTAGCAGAGAAGAGCATGCAAACTCAAAGTGTGACTGTAAGTGGGTGGATCTGGCTGTGTAGATGGGAAGTTGCTTTCTGTAACGGCCTCTACAGGTGTTTTTCTGTTGACACATTCGCTTTATGCCTCACTTTTGCTCAACAAGACCAAACAAAAGAAGTGGAGGTTTGAGCAAAGCGACTGATCGATTTTTGTGAGCATGTAGTTCTTTGTTCAGTGTGTTTATTTGTAGAAAGAAACAAAGGCAGCCCCCTGACATGAAAAGAGCTACACTAAGAGTTCTAGATAATTAAGTGATTGTTTGATTATGCAACAAGCTCACCCATGCCAATGGCAGACAAAGGAAGCAGAAGCAGAGCAGGAGGCAGAGAAGACATGGGATTGGATGAGTTACAGAGAAACGTGAAGTAACAAGAAGATACATTTCAGTGTTGGTTTGCTTTTTGGCTGAAACTTCAATGGAAACTTGGTTTTATGGTGTGTAAGTTAGACTTTATGTGACTAGTGAGCATGCAGTAAACTATATTTGGAGGGGGTCAAGCAATGGGTGTATGCATTTAGAGAATGCTAATGTATCCATGACACACATACGTGCACTTTGCCCTTGCACCTGTAACATTGTAACCTTAGCAGTGTGTGCATATTTATGTGTGTTTCTTTATATTTGGGTGCATGTGTGGCTGTGCGCCACAAGATCTAAACTTGGTTAGCCACAGGGGTTTAACATCTAGCCTCTCTAACTTGTTGATCCTCTGGATCTATCCATAGAAACATTTAGCATGACATATGTGTTTAAGAGCCCAAGTGTTAAAACGGGTTTTGCTCAATCACTGACTAACTCTAGGCGAAAAGACTTGCATGTTAACTGTGACGTGCTACAATGTAAGGTGTCGAAAGCATGTTAACACAGGAATAGTGAGTAAAACGTAGATCGTTGTCAAATTTTTGGACCTGATCTACAAGGTTTTGCTGCCATTCAGCCACAGGAACAATTCAGTTCACCCCAAAGGTGTCAGGTGCGGCTGGGGTCAAGGGTGTTTATAGACAAGTCAAGTATTTACATGCCAAACATGTTTAGAACCTTCCTCAAATTGTTTCCACAAAGTTAGAAAGACATGATTATGCTATATCATATTCACAGTACAGCAGTTTCAAGTATTTCTTTAAAAAGAGCCTCAGACTAAAAGGATACAAAAGCCTGGACACAGGTTTGGCATAATTTTGGCAAATAGATGAAAATTGTTTTCACTTTCCATTCAAAGGCAGAACAAATTCCTCATCACCATCATCATACCCCCTTCCTCACTCAGCTGAAGTGATCAGTTCAATTGTTGGCTTTCCAAAGGGACATCAGAGATGCAGATCATCATAACATAACATAACAATCATGACTACCGCCAGGAGACAAACAAGCAATCTTTCGTGCTCAAATGGGATTATGAACACATGTGCCCACACACATACACACGTAGACAGAGTTATGCACACTGAGTTATTCAGACCGTGTATGCACACACATACCCATCAGATGTGCATGCTCACAAACACTCTCACACACACACATGCACGCACAACCACCCACGGACACCCTTGGAAGGAGCCACTCACACTTCGCCCCCATAGAGTACATGTCAGTCCATCTGGGATCATTAACACTATGCTAATGAATATAGGGCTGGGGCCAGGAGCATGTGAGGAGAGGAGAGAGAAAAATAAAGAGGACAGAGGGTGGGAGGATGGAGGAAGATAATGGAATCTCTGCTAACAAATGCACTGCCGAAGGTATTTGTGAGGGGGCATAGACGGGGATAAGAAAAGACTGAAAGTGAGAGAAAAGGAGCAAGCAGGATGACAAAACTGAATCGCAACAACATGGGAGGAATAGCAGATAATCCTAAGAGAACAATACAGCATAAAAGAGACAATAGTGAGGGTTAGATGTTCAATGTGGGCAAAAAAGCAAGAAGAAGTAAAGTAAACGAGGAGAGTTACACTTGGTATATTCTGGCCGGGAGCTGACAAGGGCTCCACGGAAATTACAGGAGATGAACAAGAGAAATGGGAGACAGAAAGACAGCAAAGACAACAGATGAGCTGAAAGAACAGTCACTGGAACAGACAAGAAGATTTGGTATAACAATTGATAGCAGAGGCGATGAAAGCTGAATAGTGTGGTTAAATATCTCACTGGGGCTTGTTCGTGCTTTTGTGCTCTGCTCTGTTTTTGTGGGGGGGTGAGGAGAGGAGACAGAGAGGAGGCCTGAAACTGGGGGTGGGGCGCTCAGTGAACGATTGAAGTGTGCCTGTTGATTGGGCAAGTTAATGATTTCTCTAGTCTGAATAGTGACACAGTGTTAGTTGAAAAGTGAAGGACGTGGCTCATTTACCCCCTACAGACACACACACGTGCAGTTTTGTTTCATTTTGTTTGTATTGGTGTCCGTGGCTTCTTTTGATACCTTGCTAGTGTACATCTTGTGCATTTGGAAACAGTTCAGCCTCGGTGGCAGCTTTCCAGAGGATCCTCAGAGAAAAAAAACATCGTAATTATGAGCTCGTCATTTCAACAATCATTATTTTTAATAATGCAGACATATGGAGCACTATTCAGCAGAAGTGTGTCTCCCTGTGGTTGAATGGGGGGACCACCTGTATGCAGATGAATGGCTGTGAATAGGGACTGGGAGACATGCCTTTGTGCCATGTCCCCTGGAGAAGGAGCAGCTTGTTGGAGTGTGCCGCTATGAGCCAGAGGGCCAAGAGCCCACAGGAGGCTGGGGATAAAAGGACAAAGGGCAGCGGGGTGACAAGCTGTCCATGTGTAGGTGAAACAATGTCAAGTGTTAACAAGCCAAAGCTAGCGGTAATGACAGAGGTTAGCTGAACAAAAGGCAAGTATTTGAAATGCAATCTGTGATCAACTAGAGTCAATAAGGAGCATATTACAGTGATTTGGCCCCTTTAAGCCCCTTTATACCCGATTCATTGTATCATAATGTTAAGCCTATATGACCTTTTTTTCCAATCCCTCATATGGTTATTCTCTGTGGGTCAGGGGCAAGAAACAAAAACAGAACATCAGCAGCTGAGGCAGAGGCTTTAGGGCAGGACACAAGATGACATGATGGAGTCAGGACAAAAATAAGGGGCAGAAATAAAGTCAACAAGATAGCATCTCACGGCTCCTAATACGGGAACAATAGAGACAGCAACATGGATTGGACAACTCCTACATATCTTTAAACTCAAATAAAAATCTGTAAGCACATGCCTGCTGTGTTTGGACAGATGTGCTCCAACACTCACCTGAACTTCTCTGTTTGGTTCTTGTTATGTTTCAGTGTGGCTGATGCCCAGTCTATCCATCTGTCTTTAATCTGTAACACCCATCTGTCATTGGTTTTTTGTTTTTTTTTTTGGGGAGGGGGTTGTTTTTTTTTTCTTCAAAGATTCACTCCACCTAAATTTGATTTATTCTCTCCTCTTGCTCTCACATACCCATGCTTAATATTTCTCTTTGTGTGTGTGCGTGCGTGTGTCTCCATATCTTGAGAAAGAGATCCCTGACCCGCTGTGATCCCTGCCTGAGGCCAACAAAAAAAGAGAGGAAGAAGGTGAAGAAAAACGCAAGACTGAAAATTTTATAGGCTGAAGGAATTCAAGTCTTTTCGCCTTTTTTAGCTGTCTCTCGCACATCCTTAACCCCTCTCATCAAAACATTTATTCGAGCTGGGCCGATATTTCTCCTCCTCTGAAGCCATCTGTTTTTGTGTCATATATCTCTTCACTCCCTAAAACCAACCATTCATTTGGCTGTGACAATTGAAAAAAATCTGGAATTGCCAGGTGAGGGCAACAAAACCTGCGCACTGTGTTTTCTTTTACTTAATTGCGTAATTGGAATTTCCATAGCATGTCAAACAACCTGTGGCAGATACTGTGACGCCTGGAGACAAGTGCCTAGAAAATAAACAAGCCGGTTTCTCATTTGTTGAAAGGTTTGTACGGCTGTCAGGTCTTCCTACAGCTTCCTTTAATCCACTTTCAGAACTGTGTAGATGTCCATCGTCTCAAACACTTTTTCTGTGAGGTTTATTTATTTATTTAGCATCCAGTTTTCTCTGCTTTGCTGTGATTCACAGAAACCGTGGTCTTCCCTGCCTGTGTGGGTCTGTATGGGCTGTGGGAGGATTAAGTCTTATTCTGAGAGTTATCCTTGGTTTCCACTGGCAACAACACTATTAAAAGATCTTGTAAAGACCTACATGTTGATTTTTACGCTGGGCTCTGTCTGTGTGTTTGTGCACATGCGTAGTACAGCTACATATAGTATGATTGTGTATGTGTGCAACAGGAGATCCCAGCCATCTGACTCTTGGCTACAGCAGAGAGGAGGTATATTTATGGGTTGAGATTTTCTAAATGAGTGTTTTGGACATGCTACGCGTTTGCTTATGTGTTACAAGAATGCATCATGGGGACATCCCATGTATGAGCAGCGGAAGTCTGTTGGCAATGAATGAAACTTTGGCAGTCAGTCTACTGTTGGGTATGAGTGAGAACGAATGTATCCTGTTGCTGCTGGCCTGAATCACTCTATAGGAAATCAATACATATGGTATGTTTACAACAGTTTCTAATGTAAGTAGAAGTGACTGAAAACATCGAGGCTGTCCAGAAACAACAGTTGAGAGATGAAAGTCCTCACAGAAACTATGAACTACAATTTTTAAATTGATTTCTTGTCCCCATTATTTTTTCAGTAACACATTCTATAATTTCCTCAGTCTTCTTCTTCTTTCTTTTCCCTCATTTTTGGGGAGGCATTATAGAACGGAAAAGCACCGTCGGTCATGATTAACCCCCCCATCAGACTGCCTACGGGATCTACAGTAAGTGTGTGTGGGTGTGTGTGTGTAAAATCCTCTTAGAATGCCAAGGCATGTGTGTGCCTGCCCAGCCATGCCTAGGGACAGTCAGACACAGTTTGTCTGCATCCACATGTACACATGCACACACAAAGTCCCCTCCTGTCTCCCTGCAGTTCTTGAGTCCTCAAGCCGCTAACTCAAGCCTGCCTCGATCCTTGCCCGAGGGAAGCCCTCTCCTGCTGGGGCCGCAATCCTGCTGACACCCCACGGTCTGGACTTTATCCACTCCATCTGTGAGGTTGTTTTATAAAGTTAACTGTCTGGGAGCACAGCTAAAGCAGAGACCACAAGATTAGACAGACTGATAAGGAGGTAATAATTCTTCATTATCTTACAAAACGCAGTCAGTACACTAACGTTCCGAGACGACAACAGCCTTCAGGAGCGCACACACGTCTGCAGACTGTTCTCAAATGATTGAAATACAACCAGTCTGAGCCAAAAGCTCCTCAGTACACAGTATATAAAAGTAACCTATCTAAGCAGCATTAGTGTGACAGCTTACTTAGAGCTCACTGTCAAAGGGTACGGTGCAATTAGCACTCTACAAAAAATACAATGTTGACATCTAGATTACAACACAATCACAACTCAGCACAACAGAATGTATCGCAACATATTCCACGTGAGAAAACAATGCAACATTGCCAAACATCAACAAAATAAAAATGTATTAATAAAGAACTAAGTGTTGGCTCACTAAGACTAAGTACATCCACTCAAACATTGTAATTCTAGGTACTTGAACTATATTTGATCATTTAATACTACTTTTTACCAACACTGCACTTCAGGGAGGGAAGTATTCTACATTTTCTAATTTATTTTAACTCGGATCTGGTTTTTCAGCGCTAAAGATGTAATCTGTTAATAAAATGACAAAAAATAACCACCGATGTAAAATTACTTAAGTAGTCTGAGTCATAGTTATTGTTAAGAAATCAATACTTTCAGTCAGTTTTACATTTTGTATCATTAGTACATATGTACATATTCACACGTGGAGTCTATGGCTGATTTGCTTACTTTAACATCTGATAAAAAAGTGTTGACAGTTGAACTGGCTTTATATGCAACAACAAATATTTACCATATGTCTTGAGTTTACTTATTTTAATTGTGAGTTTTTTTTTTCCTTATGTTATCACGTTTGGTGGTTTGTGACTTTCTTGTCTTATTGCGTTAATAATCCAGTTGAACTTGTATTACTTTATGACACTTAGAATAAAGTCCTGGCTCTCACAGTGAGCTTGTTTTTCTGTATTGCTGGTCTCAAGTGAGAGCAGCTGGTGGGCGTGTCTCCTTCGGCCGGGTGGGCGGGGCATTCAGATTAGATGGCTGCCATTGGTCGGCGGCTCTTTAAGGGGTGTCGCCGTTAGCAGACAAAACAGAGAAGACGCGCTTCTGTTCGCCAGTCAAGAGTTGAACGGCGTGAAATTTACGGCAGCTGTCCGAGGTGTGTTTGTTACTGAACCAGGGACGTGAAGTCTACGCGCGTATTTCCGCCTCGTCGTCATCAGAAAGTGATCTGAATCAGCAGTAAACTTGTCGAAGTTCCCGCCAGCAGAGGAGCGATGGACTTGGTGTGTTTGTTGTTGTTGGCGCTGAGCATCGGTGCGCTGTTTGCCTCTGCGGAGAGACACAGCGTCTACTGGAACAGCTCCAATGCAAAGTAAGTGTGTGTGTGTGTGTGTGTGTGTGTGTGTGTGTGTGTGTGTGTGTGTGTGTGTGTGTGTGTACTTTTTAAAATGCCATGTAAAGTACCAACCCGTGAGTCCGTGCTGTCCCTGTCCGCTTGTTTTGATTCATGTGACTGCTCCCGTCTGCCGGTGCGCCCTGCCTTTAAACGGGACTGTGGTCATTAGTGCGAACGGCAGGAGATCGGGAGCGGATGCCCAGACAGATGGACAGATTCACCACTATATTTAACCGCAACACACAGACACACACATGCGCTAATAGTAGAAAATAGACTGACAAGTATGAACTTGGCCGGCGACGCTGTCTGCAGGCTCTGCACCTGTGTGTGTTTGTGTGCGCCACTGAAAGTCTTATAATGAAAATGGAGGAGATTGCTTCATTGTCAGTTTTATATAGTGTGTGTGTGTGTGTGTGTGTGTTAGGGGAAAAGAGGTACATATCGGTGTGTGTGTGTGTGTGTGTGTGTGTGTGTGTGTTGAGGTTAGAAGTGTAATGCTATCTGACCACTCAGTGGGATCGATGGAGCTTGACAGACGCGCAATATCGCAGCGCGATTTATTGAGCTTTTATCGCGGAGCGGGTGAGAGGCAGTATTATTTTATAAAAGAAAGACCGTCCCCGCTTCTCTGCTGCCCAGATGGGTCGATTTTAAACCGCCACCGAGACGAGAAAAGGGCACAATCCATTACTGCCTTTTAGTGTCTTCTTGATTACATTACTGGCTCTCTAATTGCCCTTTAACAATGACAATAGGCGAAGAGCCCCGCGACAAGGAAAACAATACTCCAGATAATTGGATGAGGAGTTTAACGGAAAGTTCTTCTCCTCATGAGCAGTGTCTGTGTCATGGGTCTGTCCATGTGTGACTCAACAGCCCGGCTCGGTTCACCTGACTCACTACTGTCACAGGGCGGGAACTGTGATCCAGGTGAGACAGGGGAAAGGTTGGCCAGTCTCAAAGAGGGAAATGGAGAACCTGCTAAACACAGCATTAAAGAGTCCATCAAAGGAAAAACGTTTTATCACGAGAGAGGAATAGACTTAAAAAAAAAAAAAAACAACAGCAACAAAAAAACAGGGGTGGTCTATTAAAAAGTCACTGTGCCTCTAATCAGCCCTGGAATATTTGTGCTGAATCAGAAGAAACAACACAAACACTAATCCCTTTTATTAAACGGCTGCACATAGATCCTGACACAAACAAAAAACCTCACATCACCCATCACAAATGTGAATATTCTGCTTTCTCAGCTAATCTGCCAGACATCCTGCCCACATCTCTCCCTCACCCACTCATCTCCTCCTCACTCCCACATCTTTTTCTTGTCCTTTATCCTCCATTGTCTCTCTCTCGTCTTTGGGTTTCCTCCAGCTTGATTAAAAGCCCACCTGCCCCTAAACAACCCCGGTGATCGATCCATCACCTGTACAGCGGATTACTGAGATCCATCACTGGCAGCAGCCCATGGATAATTGAAACTGATTGATTCTTGGAGCTATCAGTCTTAGGTGGAGGACAGTGACCAGATGGCGGCAGTCTGTCCATTCATGTTGGACAGTATGGAGGTGTGAGGCGCTGGGAGGACTTTAGGTGCACATGGATGTGTGTGTTTGTCCCTGAACTCATTATACAAGTGTAATTTTGGTAAAGTAGGGATCTTATGGTCTTGGTGTGTCTGTGACAGGTGTTTTCCTCCGTCTGGTCCCATTTTGTTTTTACTACATGTCTCTGCCTGTGTCTACTTTACGAGTTAGTCTATGACAGTTTGAACTTGTGTTGCCCTTAACCAGCTTGTAACAGGAAGAGCTTTTATTTTTGTTGTGTACTGACAGTTCGTCATTACGTGTGTGTGTGTGTGTGTTTGCCCCAGTCTCTCCCAGTCAGTCAAATAGGGAGTGGCCATTACCGTAGGCAGTCTTATCGAGACGTGATAAATGTGTGACTCACACTTACACACACTAGGGGGCAAGAGGACTTGGATGTTAATATTAGTTACAGGCAGCATACCATCCTGCTGTTACTATACTCCACTCTGTCAGCTGTGTGTGTGTGTGTGTGTGCGTGTGCGTGAAACTGTCTGTTCTTTTTGTTCATCTTCACTCATTTTCCTCCTGTCATCAACAGGGTCTCCTCTCTGACTGGTCATTCCTCCATCTCTATATAAACTGATTCAAGTACATTCAAGAACTTTTCTGTTTTGCACTGATATATATGCTGCTAAAACTCTACTCCACTCCCTCTTTTCTATCTGTTGTCTCTGTGACATGTATATCTGCTTTCACCCATCTCAAGTAACCTGAATTTATTCATCATGCTGCCAGAATCTGTGTGAACATCTTAATCAGGAGATATTTGGTGTAATGTGATATTCCCTTTATCTCAGTATGTGTCTGGCTCTGTCTGCCTTTTGCTGTCATTGAGGCAGCCAGGCCTGCCTTGACACGTACATGTTGTCCAAAGGATAAGTTTATGGGCGAAGGTTCTCCTACCCACCCACCATCCAGATCCTCCATACTTCGGTTCACATATCATGTAATTTTTCTCTGTGTGCACCCCCCCCCACCCCTCCCTCCTTCCAATAGACTGTGTGCTATCTGGCTGTTGATCTCTAATCTCAGCAGAATGAGAACAAATATACACACACACACACTAACATAGATTACTGACGGCTTGTAATCTGACAATTTGACCCATAGGCACAAAACCATCATCCTGCTGGCTTCATTCTATAAATAGATATGTGTATATGCTTCGCTGATCCTGTGATGCAACTTCTGTGTTCAATTTTGTTATGTCCTCTTTAGTTCAAGTGTGTGTACATGCACGTATCTGGGTATGGAGGTTATTGTGTAATTTTTATGATGTGGTTGTTGCGGTCATTCACACTATAATCTTTGAGATGGGATCCATCTTGTATCAGAACAATCAATTCTAAGCACCACTGGATACTTCCCTTCAGCTGGATATGAATCCTACCCATTCATTATCAAACGACTTTCATTTCTAACAAACTAAAACAGACGTGTACCTTCATGCATCATGGCACACTGTAGCTGAGTTTATTGACCCACTGCAGTAATAAAGTCTACTTTAAGTCACTGGATGTCCTCTTCCCACATCATAGTACTCTTACAAATCTGTTTTCTCTCTGCTCTTCCTCTCACTTCCTTATCTGTGGTCCAGACTTCCTCTACAACCCCCCACCTTCCCCCTCTCCATCAGTCCCCCTCTTTCTCACAGACGCTCCTCTGTTTTTGCCCCAGTAGTTTTCCACCGGAGGACAGACCACCTTTCAGCCTTGACTCTGCTAACACTGGAGAGGCCCTACGTTATCGTAGTATGAGTGGGCAAACGTGTGAGTGTGTGTGTGTGTCCACTGCACATTCATAGCATTTTAGACATACCTTGGCATTGCTGTCCACTAATAGCCCACTAATGCCCCCTAAAGGGCAGAATTGACAATGGAGGGACTATAGCCCAAGTGTTGGATACAATGTATTCCTAATAAGAAGCTTGAACGTTCTTCATGCATTCTTAGAATTCATGTAACTTTTTTTTTTTTTTTTTTTTTTTAACTTTCTCTGAGGAAAACAGACCTGAGAGGCCTGCAGATTAACTCTGCCTGACCCCCGCCATCCCCCAGACATTAAACCAAGCATGATACCGTTTGCACTCTTTCTATTCATCACAGACAGAATGGAAGGCTACAAAATAGGAGAAACTGTGAAAAGATTTTGGGCGTAGGAAGGAGGAGGGACCTGGGCGCAGGGTGAGGACAGGGTGAACCAGCGAAAGGGATTTGTGTTGAAAAATTAGCCTGGATGAAGAGCTCTGGTATATTATGTCAGCGTTAACATAGGACAAAATAGAGGATTGGGTGGCGGGGGATGGGCTAATTTTGTGAGAATAAAGGAGAGGCAGATGGAGGGAGGAGAGAGTGGACAGTGATGGATGAAGGGAGGGGAAAAGTTTGAAACTGAATAAATGAGAAATAGCAGTGTTGACAAGTTTAAAATCACTCACTCTGCTACAGCCAAAGGGATTCGCAGTATCTTAACGGTCTCAAGGGGAAATGCAGATGTGGAGATGTATATAAGCCCACATTTGCAAAATAGTTGATAATCCCAAGTGAAGGATGATTTCTTATAGATACAGGAAGAATGATGGTAGATTACATTGGAGGGTGATATATAAAGAGTTTTCTGTGCACACCAGATTGGCTTTTATGGAGTGTCCTGCTACTGAGCAGCTAAATCCATTAGAACCACTGACAGCTCCTACGCCTCTGTGGAAGGAGATGTGCATCTGCCATGCAACAACCAATTAATAGGGTATTAAGTGTGCATGTCGACTCAAAAGTGTGTGAGAGTGCAAATGGAAATTTGATGAGTGCGCTGTGTGAGAACACAGTAAACCATCCAAACCACAGGCCCTCGTTTTGACATTCCAGTGTGCGCACACTTACTACTCATTACCTGCAGTGCAAATGGTGGTCTGGGGTGCATCTGTTTTGTGTTGCAGTGGTGCTGACTTACACCATGAGTGTGTTGTGTGTATGCTTGTGTGAAACAAATATCAGCAACGCTGACTCGGGTGGTAGTTTGTGTGAGAAGTTTATGACTCTGAACTCTAACCCCTTGACCTGGCTGACAGTTTGAAATGCTCCCCAGAGAGAGGGTGAAGGACAAAGTTCCTCCGCCAGTACTTTGACTGAAACCAGTGAGAGCTTGGGGAAACATGGAGGAATGGCAGAGTTGTCAAGAATAATGGGCAAGGGAAAGAGGGATGACAGGAGAGAAAGAGAGGAGCAGTACAAGGACAATGGCAAGACTTCAAAGCCCTGGTGATTAGAGCCAAGTGTTGAACAAGCCACCTACTGTTCATGACCAGCACAGATAAAACTATTTTATGCCCTTACCGCCCCCCCCCCCCCCCCACACACACACACACACACACACACACACCTTGCAAGCTGATGCAAAAGCTGGAGTAGCTCTATAGTGAGAAACGACCACCTTCAACCTTCGCTGTTTACCCACACCTCAGTCACATGTTAGAAATCTCTCACACACACACACACACACACTCAAACACACAGGAGGCTTCAGTAGACCTTGATAAACAGATGTGCTCATCAGCCTGAGGCATGAGACGCCCTGAATAAGGGTCTTCAGAGAATCCCTCTCCCTTGAAAAACATGCACACAGAGAGAGACAAACCAATGCACAGGAACACAAAGCTGCGGGGAAAGTGGGTTTGTAATAAGGTGCACACCTGGCTTCAAGTCTCACGTATGACATAGCCATCACATTAATGTGACTCTCACTCTGCCGAGAACTCCCAGTCCAAGGAAAGGGGAGATGGAGGGAAGATTCTGGCGTTTCAGAGCTTTGATGAGTGAAGAAGGCAGTGTGTGAAAAGTATGGGGGGAGACATGGGCTTATCTGATGTAAGCCTCTGGTCTGCTTTGAGATGGCCCAGAGTTTTCTCAGCTTTTCGATTTATGGTTGCATGAAGATAACAACAACCAAAAACAAGCTCATTCAAGCATAAAAAAATCTGGATGGTCATATGAGCGCAAATACTACACATATTCACAGCAGTTGAGGCAGTGAAAGCACCACAAGGGGTAAGGTTCGGGGGTTGAAGGGGCCCGGTAGCCTCCAGGCATTCTGTCTTTAGGGAGGGAAAGGGTATAATTACACCCTATTCATTCCTCCTCCCCTCCTTTTCTAGAGAACATATTGGCCCCAGACCCCTAACAGTTTTTAATTAGCTGTTAGAGGTTGGGTTGGGGGGGTGGGGGGTTAAAAGGAGAGTCTTAAAAATATGATTCATGAATGAAATTAGGAACAGAATATGTATGTTGTTGGTGGATTTAAAAAAAAAAAAAAAAAAGTTAATTTTCTTTTTTCATACAAAGGGCAGTCAGACTACTAACAAGGACCCAGTAAGGACCATACAGTTTAGAACTTCAGAGTAAATCTTCAAATGTCTTCAAGTAGCTTGTTTTCTTTGAATCTGTTCTTAAGGGTTTCACTTAAAGAAAACAAAGAACACAGGAACAAGACAAGAGAGCTCAGGTTATGTGGCCAATCAGTTCTCAACAGATGGGTTTTTTTTGTTTTTGTTTTGTTTTTTGGCCTTTCACTAAAACACTTGCCCTGACAAACAAGCGCATGTACTCACAAGAGAAGGTGCGCACACTTCCACAGGAGTGTACACATACACAGAGAGCCTTTTCTGAGAGACAGAGCAGAGAGTGTACGAGGAGGGAGGCGATCAGCCTGTTAGCTCTGGATAACGACCAGAGCTGTGCTCCGCTAACAAAGCATGTTTTGACAGGTAGGTTTGTGCTAACTGATACATACACATGCTGAGTCAAAGAAGGAGGGGTTAGAGGCCCACATTCGGAGCCAACGTGTCTGTTGACTTATCCAGGGGAGGGGGGCTCCTAACAGGAGCCACAATAACAGGAGCCGCAACATGCTTTGAAGCAGGGGACACACAAACAATGGCAGGCACCTGGGAGCTTGTTTGTTGTCACTTTCACTCTCTACAACTCACTAAAATGCAGGCACATACAAGCAATTATTCAGTTTAAGCAGATTGGAGCTTTTACCCCCGAGGATGTAATCAGAGTCATATACAAATATCAATCTTTCTTCACCCCCAGCTTTTGGCTGATCTCCTAGTGCGAGTCAACCAACTGTGCATCACATGTTCCAGCAGAGCACGGCCTCACCTGGATCACATTTCCTTTAAAAGAAGTGTATATCTAATGTGATTATGTAATGTGAAACCAAAAATGAAGCAGGTTTATTCACTTCTTTTACAAAACCTCTCCACACTGACTATTAGCAATTTATTAACAACTGGCAGCATCCTACTTTTGTATATATCATATGCCCCATATGATAAAGCGCACTGGCATTGCTCAGGGTTGATTGTTTTGTTTTTTTTTTCCCCCCCACCCTCTCTCTGTACTTTACTAAGGGGGAAATGAAGACAGGAGTTGAGCAAAGAAGAGACGGGAAGGCTGAAAGAGAGCCATAAAACCAAATGAAGGGTAGAGATGAAAAGAGAGAAAGAGCAACAGTCTGGTCGTCTCCACCCACTGTGTCTCTGTCTTGAGGGAATTGGAGAGAAACTGACAGGCAGGGGCACAAATGAGAGGGAGGGGGCTGCCATCTTAAAACTGAAGCCAACAGGGAGTGCAGAGGGATGCGAAAGGTGAATGAAAGGTGTGTGTGACTGGGATGGTGGTTGGGCTTAAGGACAATATAGGTGTGGGTTTTTTGTTTTTTTTTTAAATTGGAAACAAAGTGAACTGGCCTGACCGGATCAGGCTCTTTTTAATTCTTTCTCGATGACAGGTTAGCACAAGCACAACGGAACTCACCAATACATCCTCCTTGTTAGCCTTACCTGTGTGCTTTGACAAATGTTATTTGTGTGAGTAAGCCTGGTTTCTGTTGCTGCACGTGCATTCGTGATTAAACCTCATTATTGTTATTGCTGTAAACAAGCTGCCTCTATGAGCATGGGTGTGTGTTGGACGAGTGTGTAAAACAGATCATGGCCACCCCTGTAACTCGTGTTTCTTTTCAAATTGTGAAATAGGAACTTTTCCATACCGGATATGGGCACTTTTCAGTAACTTCTTCTCTCCATCTGTCTCCCTGCAGCTTCTTGTGGGATGATTATACAGTTGAAGTGCGCATCAACGACTATTTGGACATCATCTGCCCCCACTACAGCCACGGCGAAGTGTCAGCACATTTAGCCGAGCGCTACGTACTGTACATGGTAGAGAAAGAGGACTACGAGGTGTGCAAGCCGCACTCCTTTGACCAGCTCCGTTGGGAGTGCTCGCGGCCCTTCGCCCCCCATGCCCCTGAAAAATTTTCTGAGAAGTTCCAGCGCTTCACACCCTTCACCCTGGGCAAGGAGTTCAGACAGGGAGAGGTCTATTACTATATCTGTGAGTATCCATAAATCTGTAGCAGTGGAATTTTTATTAATCTATGGTTATACTGAGAGGATTTCCTGGATTGAACCTTTCCCTTTCTCTCTGATGTCTTACAGCCAAGCCAATGCATCACCATGGCAAAGATTGTCTGAGGTTGAAAGTGGATGTTGTTGGGCATAAAGGCTCTGGAAGAACTCACGCAGACAAATCCAAGGCAGAGGAAACGGGGAAAAGCTTCGATGGAGGAAAAGTGAAGTTTCCTGCTGCTGGAGGAGTGCACAACCCCTCTAACCGGCTCCCAGCAGGTAAGGATTGCTCTACAGAATACCAGACAGATAGAAAATAGTCGCCGTCATGCCATGTCTAGGACTAGCTCAGCAGGCCTGAATGATGAAATGTGAGACTGACTCGCCCTCTGTTTTCTTTCCCTAGATGACCCTGCTGTGATAGAGCCGAATGTCCAGCGGAGTGTCGGCAGTTCAGGAGCACAGCTGGTTTCCCTCTCATTCTTCTTTACTGCGATGCCTGTCTTATTGGCCTTGATGCTTCACTAAGGCCAAGTGTATCAGAGACAATGCTAACCCAACCTAATGCTGGTCATTGGGACTATGAACACTCAGAGATTTTTTTTTTATACAGATTTTTTTATTCAAGCATGATCAGTACTGTCACTGTGTGCACTGTGTGATCGTGCGTGTGAGGTGTGTTTGTTTGCATGAATGTGGGATGTGGATCATTCCAAAGAAGAAGACCTCAAAGACAAATTTTTCTTATTTCATTACAAGGATGGATTTCTCATTTTGACCATTTAAGATTCATGCTATTTTCAGCCGTTATGAACAAAACTGGAAAGAAACTGATCAAGACACCTTGTGATTGAAAATGACTAAAGGAATACACATTACCTTCATTGTGTTTTGTTCAGACTTTCATACCATTGGTACAGTTGTACATTGTATTACTGATCCCAAACCATCAATGTCACGTTTCTTCCTTTTCGTGTCGAAAAATTATTGATTGTGTATTGGAAATGTTGTCTGCTACTGCCAAAGTGGTATACATTATGTAGGATTTTTGTCATGTAGCACTCAGCTCCCTGTTACGTCTCTTTTACAGTCAGGTGCTCCAAATCAGAAAGGATCTGAAACATATTTTGCAGATATAAACTAGCTGCCACATCTTTCACTTATTAAAAAACACTTATTGGTGCAAGCACAAAGCAGAGAATAATTGAAAAACAGAACAATTCATTTGGCTCCTTGTGTAAATCGTAAACCACAATCCCTCACCGATCTGTTATTATTGGTGTCGTAGTTCTCGTGTAAGTTTTTGTTAGAACCTAAAACTATCAGGAGTGTCAGGGAGCTGAGCCTCTTCTCTATGAATGGTTTTTCTTTCATTTCCGTTGTCTCGACAACATCATGCTATGATGGTACACTGGCTGATGTTTGCAGATGTGAGCCCACCTGCACATTGTCAAACCTCAAACTGAAGAGACTTCCCACAGTATATCTAAGTAGTTTTTCCTGTTAAACATACATGTCATTTTGTATATGTTTATATGTAAATTTGTACATAGAGAAAACTATAAGAAGCTGTTTTAAGATGTGAAAAGTCTTTAGTGGAATAAAAAAAAAGTTGTGATGTAATAAGTTTGTCCGGCTTTCATTAAATCTAGTGAAATGTATTTTTGCATTCACCTCTTTTGGGTTTTGAAATCCCGCTGAGCTTGTCAAGACTCTGATGGATGACACAATATTTTAGCAAGGCTATCCATCTCCTGCCCAACAAAATCTCTCCGGCCCCCTTCAGACTTCCACCCCCAGGTCTTTCCCAACCTCCATTTTCTCATTCCCCCTTCACTGCCCTTTCTCTCTTTTATCCCTGGTGACGCAGGTTGCCCTGGCTTAGATTTCACAGTCTGAAAACCAAACACAAGAACCAAGAGGGGGACGATGAAGGAGTGATAGCGCGGGATAGTGCAGCGAGAGAAGTCCACAAGCAAACTGACAACTGGGTGTGAAGCTGTCACTCTCACCTCCTCACTAACACTTCTTCTCCTCTTCTTGCCCTTTCTTTTACCACTGCCTACATCCTCTTCAGAGGGAGCACTGAATATTCGTCTGCACAGTGATATGTTACAATGAAGCGGAGCACTGTGCACAAACATGACCGAAAACTGTCAAAACTCGACATCCACTGTAAAGCCATACAACATATACATTCAGAACCAGAACATGAAACAGACTTGTTTGTTTTTCCATGAACACATCATAGTTTAAATTCATTGCAGATGATCACACAGCTCAGAAATCCTGTTGCAGTGTAGCACCAACATATGAGTACAGTGGATTAATGCAGGACAACTTTTAACTTTGCCTGAGGGATCACACCGCTGTCACTGCCCAGTTTAATATGATGTTATATGGTTCTTTAAAATCCTTTATTTGCATCTAAATAAAGTAAAAGGAGATACTCATTGAATGCCCTGTTGGCAGTAGCAGAAGTCTACTAACTGCAGAACATTATCTAAATGTCAATGCTAAACAAAGTTACACACTCTCATTGTAAAACACTTAGAGAAAGTGAAAGAACTTGACATTAAAAGCATCCTCACAAAACAAAAGATTTTTTTCTTTAACAACAGAAAGTTCCAATATGGCAGCATAGTGGGTAGCGCATGGGGCCTTTCTGTATGGGGTTTGCTTGTTCTCCCCCATCCGTAGCTCTGTCCAGCTGTCCAGGGGTGCCCCGCCCCTCACCCAGTGTGAGCTGGGATGGGATCCAGGACGCACCGCGACCTGGAAACGGATAAGTGGTAGAAGATGAATGAATGAATGAACTTTCACATTGTCCAGCATCTGAAGTGACATTCAAAGTAATTGCATACAAAATTGGATGAGGAAAAATTAAATGTCAAAAGGATGCAAACTTAAAAAAAACTAAAAGAACTTGAAGGAATTAAAAGATTATACACCAGAGACTGTTGTGAAAGGTCAAGTCTGATAAATCTTTGGTGAGAGCCTGTGGCATGAGATTCATAGAGATGGTGTTGGAAGGCTCATCCTTAGCTGCACCTTTTAAATATTTAGCATTAAATGTACCTGAACTTTGGTGACTTTGAAACTGTTTTCTTAATTTCTGGATGCAATGAAATGACAACCTGTCACCTGAATAGTTGACTAAGTGTCTGAAAATGATAGATATGGAGTCAAAGCAAATGTTTAATAACATTGGTGCACTTCTGATGAGAAAGTCATGTAATATAAAGCGCTAAACACATTATATTTTGAAAAACTAAACTAAAAAGGTGGTTCCAAACTTGTATGGCTTGACTTGTTAAAACAAAACTTCTGCTGCTTTTGATCACTTCAGTGTAGCAAAAAATGTTTCTTCTGCTTCCTTTCGCTGGTGAAGGAGTACTCCAGTGATTTAATATTACACTCCTCTCAACGTGATGAACTCAGAGAAGAAAGCAGTAAGTGGTCAGTGACCCTTACTATTCTGCTCATTTCCTTTGGGCACTCAGACGAAAACCTCTGCAGGTGAACTGTAGCAGATTGGTTAAAGAGTTGACACAATATCCCTCTGCAAGAGAGGGGCCTCAAGACTTAGGGAGAAGTTGTTATACTTGATATACTGATATGTGATGTGAAGTATAATAGCAATGGCTAACATAAGGACAGTGAATGACATTATCTAAACACGACAAATAAATAAATAAATCAGGGGCTTGTAAAGCTAATGTGCAGTTGCATCTTTTGGCCAACTGGGAATAAAGTCTAGGTACTTGCAATGAAAAATAAACTAACCTTTACACTAATACACTGATATGAAAGTAATACATGCAATATATATCCTGATACAATGTGGTATGAGCTGCTTCTTTTATTTCTTCTCTTGGCAAATGTTTTTTGTTTGTTTTTTATTATGACTGCATTTCAACAGAATTTCGGGAATAATAAAGTTGACCTGAACTAACTTTCAGTCCTCCCTCCATCAGTCTGAGCAATCTCCGCTTTCAGTGCAACGCGATGACGTAGGACGCAATTTCAGACGAGGTTTCGTCATCCCATTGGAGCAGAGCCCGCCGAAGCAGCCAATCACAGCGCGGAGAGACTGTAGACTGTTTGCAAACACGGAAACACAGTAAGGGAGAAGGTGGACGTCAGCACGGCTACAGTTTTGTTTTATGCACCTCGAAAAGTCGCTTGTCAAAACTAAACACTGCACCTAAAATACTAAAGCGAGCGGGGTGTTTGATTTTCTCTGTCGATCTATGGATTTACTGCAGCTTCTGTCATGGGCCTGCATCTTCTTCACAGTCGGGATGTTCTCGACTGGACTGTAAGTTTCATTGAGGACTATGCACATGCAACATGGCAGTTTTGCAGCCTTATTTTGGCATGTTTGGTAGAAAAGACAGGAGAAGGGAGGAGGAGGGCTGCTGATGTGAGCTCCTGTGATGATACTGATTTTCTGCCACTGTGTTGACTCTCTGTCTTTGAAATTTCCAGAACCGACCTGAAGAAAATGAGAGAAACCAAAAGTACTGAAAACATCCAGTTTCTCCCTTTCCTCACCACATGTCTTAAGTGAGTATGTTTTTGCTTGTGCGTGTATAACCTGTATCGCTGCTCTGTTCAGTAACTGATGCATGTCTTGTCTCCATAGCAACCTTGGTTGGTTGTATTATGGGATTCTGAAGGTAGACCAGACAATTGTCCTGGTGAACATCATCGGAGCTCTCCTCCAATCCCTTTATATCTTCATGTACCTCCAATACACAACACAAAAGGTCAGCATGCATCTGCAGAAAACTCCTTCCCCGCAGTGACCAGAGCCAGCTAAAGGAAAGCACCTCAGTATCTCACTGTGTGTTTGTTTCAGAGGGTGGTGTTGTCTGAGACTCTTGCAGCGGGGATCGTGCTGACCTGCGGCTGGCTGTATTTCTCCATGTTCGTTCCTGAGGGAGACACTCGGCTCAGCCAGCTGGGCCTCACCTGCAGCGTCTTCACTGTCAGCATGTACCTGTCCCCTCTCACCGATCTGGTACGGTTATCAGTACGGTTATTAGATTATAGCTCATCGTTACATGTAAATGAAATCAAACAATATCATCAAATAATATTGAATCATATTGTGCATAAAATTATACACAACATTCAATCGCTATGTACAATACCTCTGTTCCACTGGTCAAAAAACCTGGTAAGTTCGGCTAACATTAGCGTTTTGCTGACTATAGAAAAAGGTACATTTAGCATTTATTCACATGCCAATAAAATGGCTTTAATTTGGGTATTTTATCAGCTTATTTTCCAACCAGAATTGCTGTCCTGTGCGATGGCGTCTCTAAGAGTAAATACACCTGTCACCTGCCCAGGACAGTGCCGTTAAACCAGAAGCACCACAGCTAACCTGAAATGCACCATTCCAGTTCTGAAGCACCTCAGATAAAATGTGAAAATGTCAATTAAAGAGCTTTCTGATTATGTGCTACTTTGTATGGTATGACAGAAAATTAGAAATTGTAAAATATAAGAACTTCTAAGTGTAAACAAAACTGATGACAACACATTTTTGGCTTTCCTCTTCATGCCAGCTCAGCATGTGCAGCTATCTACCAGGAAAGGGACAAATCTACGCTCTCTCTCTCTCTTTCCTTTTGTGTCTTCCTATCATCCTTCCGTCTGCTATCCTGTTTGTCTCCTTCCCTCCATCTGCCCTACAGCTTTGAAGGACCCCCAGTCAGTTTCCTGCTTTTCTTTCCCTCATCTGTGTCTTCCTGTTATTCCCAGTCTGTTCGTGCCTCATCCCCCTGGTCACATTTTGTTTTCTCTTTACAGTTTACTTAATATGGCCTTACACACAGTGTAAACCTAAAACCACCCTTATTGAGGCATTTCTTTGTTATTTAGTCATTAATTTTTCAGTTCCTATGTTGACGCATATATTTATTTCCATGTCTAATTCTATGTGTTTGTTACCTCTTATTTCTTTATTAGTTTTCCCATTAGCTTCCACATAGTGATCACTACTCTCTCTACTCAGCTGCTTCTCCATAGTTCACATAGTAATTTGGTACCTTTTAAATGCAAAACAGTGGCCCATGCAGCTTTAAAGTGAATTTGTTAACTAATTGTCGCTGTCCTCTTCTCTTTAGGTAGATATAGTGCGTAGTGGTAATGTGCAGTGCCTGTCCTTCCCCCTGACTGTAGCCACCTTCTTTACTTCAGTCTCCTGGGTCCTCTACGGGCAAGAGTTACATGATTACTATATCGTGGTAAGACACGCATTTTAATGCAACTTTCAACACTGTTTCTTAATCTACCATGAAAAATGCTAAAGGTCGTCTCATTCTCTCTGTTTGGCTTCATTGTAGGTTCCAAACACACCAGGAATCTTCACCAGCCTCATCAGATTTTATCTCTTTTGGAGGTATGCGTCTGTTAATCACAGCTCACCCTCATACAAGCCTATGCAGATATGAGGGCAGTAGGTGGTGGGGGGTGGGGGTCACTGGGTGGCACCACTTCTAAAGTAGAGATAGTCTCCCATGCTTGTGGGGGGGGGGGGGGGGGGGGGGGGGGGTGTTAACTCAATACATTTTGATGATGGACTCATTTCACTTAAGTGCCTTCCCTTATCTCATATTTGCCATGGAAGATTAATGGCATTACCTGATCAACAGCCTTTCTCTGCTCACAGTCCATTGAGATTGGATTCAAATTTACTCACCTCATACAAGCCAAAGATTTTGTGGAGTTTAAACTTGTTGGCTGCTATTTTCATATTAAATATAGGTTTCTCTGTTCTTGGTACACGTGTAAAGTTGAACGTTGTACTACATAGTCTCTTATTTTTCCCCATAGCCTAATGCGGTGATGATGATTTCATATCTCTTCAGAGTTGGTACTCATGTTTTTGTATCATCATGTTGACATAATATTGAGTCATGTCAATGGCAGAGTTATATTCGTTGTTAAATGTTTTGTATGTATTTTAGGTCTGCATCTTTTTGATACAGGAGGTTTATGGGCTACTGTCCAACATCATATATTGTTTACTTATATTTTTGATCCTATTTTTCTAAATTCTTGTGAGATTAGATAAAATGAGATTAACATCACATCATGATCACAGAAATGAATGATGCTTAAATCTCTGGTGGCAGGTTGTCTTGGGTAATAAAATAGTTCGTCATTATCTATAGTAAAGAGATATGGTATGCAAATATAACAAATGTGATAATTCTCTTTCTTCTGAAGGATGTAAAATCTTTATAGGTGCCATGTAAATAAATTTTTATATAAACCATTAATCCATCTGCCTTTGCTGATTAAATATTAAGTTGTGAATATAGTGAATATGAAATGTTTTTGGTAGCTCAATAAGCTGCACTTGACCCTCGAAGTATGAAGATGCGTGCTGTAGTGAGGAGCTTTTTATTTTGGACGCAATAATGAGCTTACATGTAGATCTGCAGAGATAACTGTGTGTGGGTGTATGTGCAAGAGACAAAAGGCTGTTTGATGGTGTAGCAGTGCAAATGAGCTTGTTTGTGTGAGTATGTTGATACAGAGAGGGCAGTGGTGGGAAAGGCCACGCCAGGGGTTCTCATCCCGTGTGTGTGTGTGTGTGTGTGTGTGTGTGTGTTACATTGGTTTCTCTTCCTGAGCTCAAAGACTCTGCCCCTGAAAGAGCACAGACACAACACAGCATTGTGCTGGAGTGTTGTGTAGGAGCAAAGCTAAGATGAGGAGACTGGGAGAGGGAGATAAGTAAGCTACAGTTAAAAGAGAGAAGTCGAGAGAAAGGGGGAAAACTGTGAGCAGCAGATGAAAAGGCAGAGAAGAGGAATGTATAACTAAGATAAGAGGTAGGACACATTAAAACCAGGGAAGAGAATAAAAGAATTTCATGGAGAAATCTAGGTTTGGCTAATTCTATAGTTGTATTGTAACATAACAACATTTCATAAAGCAGGACTAACAGTAAACAGCTGTGTTAACAGTTAGCTGTTAGGCTGTGTGAGCTAAATGGATAATTCAGCAGCGTGTGTGTCCCACAAAGACTCTGCATATTTGCCTGCTGAATTTTAAGTAAGCATGCAACAGTTTAGCACTAAGCACAAAGTGTAACAAATATTGATGTCATTTGTTTTCGGGGAAATCATAAACCAAAATTACTAGCCATTTTTTCTTTTTAAACAAAAAAAAAAAAAATATTGAAATCCGCCTAAAACCAAAAATATAAACCTCAGGTCAGTCAGAATTATCATCTGGGTATAATGTATAAGTACAAAGAGTCGGTGTCACTCCCACTTGAGATACTCTACCGCTTTATTACGAAATAGTAGTAGTCCGTTAAGAGTCAGTTCCATTACTAAAACTAGGCTCATCGATGTTTTTACTGATTTATTTATTTTTTTGGCAGGCTCTGCAGTTCTTGTTGAGGTATTTCAGTCTGTACCAAAGTGGTGGATGGACAGAACAACTTGCAATATTAAAAATTGTGAGCAGGAAATGATGAAGCCCAAGGGAGCTTAAGAAAAAAGGGAAAGATGTACAGAGATTTATTTGCTTAAGTTTGGTATGACAATAATTAGGGTGACAAAGTGCAATGACAATGCTTTATTGGAAAAAAAACGAGGAAGGATTGAACAGATAAGTCCATCAGAGTCAATCAAGTCTGCTCTTGACTTGAAATATAAACCAGCATATTCCGATAAAGCAACATTGAGACAGTGACAAGGGCCTTGTGAATAGAAATGAGTCATTTCAGGGGAAAAGCGAGGTGGAGGAATTTAGCTGTAAGAAAAATGAGCAAATGATGAGTCCAGAAGAAGATAAGCAAGTGGTGGGTGTTTCACCATTCTTCTGGTGAAAGGGGATGGACATCAATAAGGTTAGAGGGACAATGCATGGAGTCAGATAGACTGGCCAGGCACACCCCTCATTACAAACTATGTCTTTATTGTGAGGAGACAACTTGTGAAGTGTCAAGCAGGAAAGAAAAGCTCGGTCCTCATGCTGTTGTGTACATGATTTTGGTTGACAGCCAAATAGTAACATGAGGCCTATGTTTTGTATAGGAATGTGTGTGTGTGTGTGTGTGTGTGTGTGTGTGTGTGGTTGGTGGGGGGGCAGAATGGGGATTTAATCAGCTGAACAATGAGTACAACTCATAAACAGGATCCCTCTGTTTCCTGAAGTAGAGACTGTCTCCTTAAACAACAGACACAAAAGCTGACTCCTGTTCCTAAGCACACATCCTTTAGCCATCCACACATTATATGTGCACTGTGTTGTTGCTCACACTCTTAGACACTCTCCCAATCTTTCTCCAAAAAAACGCCATGTGTGTCTATTTATGTCATTACGGGCGACTTCTGATCTAGAGGTTTGTCTCCCCCATAATTACAAACAACACAGTCTCTGCTTGCATGCAATCTGCAGCTAGAAAGTGTGCGTGCTCAGCATAAAAACACACACACACACACAGCATACCGGCAGGCTGTCACTGGCCTGTGCACTTTCTGCCACCAGTAAAAGCACACCTGTCCCAGCTGCTGTTTTAAGGAGAGAAAGAAGGAATGTGCTTCTCTCAGTTTTCCCGACAACCCCTCACCCACCGCAGTCAACTCTCACACCATTCCTCTGACTTATTTATCTCATTACTCCCATACACAGCTATTGTTCCTACACACTGTCTTTTCATTTATCTGTTTCTCACTGTTGTTTGGTTTATGCGTGCCTTTCGGTCTCCTCCTTCACTTTTAATCCTTAAAACAATTTGGTAGTCCCACAGTCCTGACTGTACAGTTAACAGCCATGTTTTGTAAATTCAGATCATCCACAGTGATAATCAGGCCTCTTTCTGACTTTGTAAGAAGAGGAGGAGTCCTGTCTATGAAAACAAACACTTGGATTATTTTTTATATGCAAGGGATTTCAATGATTGTGAAAGAACTGTTCATAAAAGCGAATATATTAATATTCACACGAGCTTACTATTTATTTACAGCTTTTTATTGGTCTGCATGCACACCTATGGATTCCCCTGCTTGTAAATGCAGTAAATGTTCAATATATGTTCAATGTATATGTACATGTGCAGGGAGCAGCATGTGACTTTCCATTTCCAGTTTTACCAGGTTCTCCCCCTCTGTTTTGATTTTGTAGTCAGTCCCGAGGCTGCACAGCTGAGGGGCTCACACAAGAACTCAATGCATGCATCGTAGGTTTCACACAAAGACCACCATTCCTTTTCACACACAAACACAGCCACACAGTCAAAAATGTGACTCTTCAGCTCTTTCATCGGTGCCAGTTGGTGCTAAAAAGACCTTTGCTCTGTACTGCTGCCACGGAAGTAGATAAACAGGCAGAACCTCCAGTGTGTCCTTAGGGTCTGAATGTGGTTCAGTATTTCCTGTCGTAGTCTTCCAAATTGTTTTGCTCCCTCCTCCTTCCTCTTCCTCCTCCAGCTTCTCCTATAGAATGGGAGCAGTGATTGAAGTGCTATGCGGACAGCCAGTCATTAAGCTGTCAGTGGACAGCCTACAGACCAAAACACTGACAGCAAGGATGAACATATGCATTTCACCTTTGATATAAATCATGTGTCAGGTGTTCTTCTGTTTTTACGAGCAGAGTACAGCAGAGACTCAAACTGTGTTCAACACCAGCGGATCTGTCAGCAGCATTACAGGCACAATATATAACTCAAATGAATCTACTAACCTGCACTGTGTTTTGCTGGTTTGAAATATTGATAAATGCACTTGCATAAACAACACAAATATCTAAAAAATAAAATAAAATAAAATAAATATATATATATATATATATTTTTTTATCAAATTCAAAAATTTTATCAAACACTTACTTTGTAAAAATTGGCTTTAAACAAGCTGTTAAAAAAATCCAAACTAAACAGGTGGCTGAGGACTTTATGGAGAGCTAATGTTTTTCCAGTCTAAAAATGACACACACACACACACACACACACACACACAAACACTCAGAGCCTGTGGGGCCATAGTCCTGTCTGAGCATGCTTGCTTATTCTTGTATCCATTCAGGACGTGCTCATGTGTTTAATGCGTGCGTATTTGGAAATATGTTTGAATAGCAACTATAAAAGGGGATTTGGATTTGATTACAAGCGGCTTTGTGTGTGATTCAGTGTAGCTGCAACCGAAAATTGTTTTGGTGCTGTTGACAAATTTGGTGGTGATTCATTTTGTTCGGCAATTTCTCTCTTTTTTTTTTTTTTTTTTTTGCACTTTTTTGGAGAACAACAACAGATGTAAGTTGTAGATGTTGTTATGTTGAAGGAGAATTTGTGTATGTGATGTATGCAGAACATACAAGTCCCCTTGATGTGCGAAGGTACTGAGGAAAGACAGGAGACGCAGCTGTTCAGGGGACCTGGAGTCTGTGCTGGCATTAGCAAACATCTCTGCAGCTTCCTGCCCTGTGTGCACATTTGAAAGTTTGCTTGTTGTGTGAGGAATTTATTCTGCATGACACTCAGCATTTTTTGGCAGTCAAAGCCAAAAATTTAAACAAAACTTTATTATTCAAGTATGGAAGTGTCATCACACTTAAAACTTCAACCAGATTAGCTTGCTCTGTTGAAAGCATTCAAAGAGAAACAAAAAAAGGTAAAATATCTTTTAATTCCATCATGCAATCTTCTGTATTCATCGGAAATTATAATCCTTATGTACATTGTACATTGTGTACTTTATTTTCTTACGCCTCTGTCGACCAACAACAACAACAAAAAAAAAAAAACATTCATAAATCATCATGATCAATTTCAGGTGAATGTCACACCTACATGTTTGCGTGCAAACACACTGAAAAGCGCTGGCTTAGGGAGGAGTAAGGAGGAGTTGTGTCAAGTAAACACGTGCAAACTAACTTTGGCTGTAGAAATTATGTAACTGCCCAGAGGAAAGGGAACGATGAGAGAGAAAACACTTTAGCTGATAATTTTTTTTCTGTGGAACATCTTGCTCTGGAGTTTAACCCTGTTTAGATCAAGAGTTATCTTCGCTGTTGATTTGTAGTTTCGCTTGTTGAGAGTTTTCTTTTACTTTTAGTGGTATTATGTAAAGTTTGAATTCAACACAGCTACTTGTAACTGAGTCAGTCTCGGTTAATTGTAGCTCATGCCCATTCTAACTAATGCATATTATGACTAACAAAGAAGTAAAAAAAAAACTGATATGCTTTCTGATTTAAATCAGTCCATGGCAAAATTAGAGTTCCAGGAAGCAAAGTGCGTGACTTCTGTTGTCTGATTTGTCATCACAAATTTGTGGCGAAATCAGTGTTGGCATGTTTCTCACCTGCTACTTAGGAAATCCTGTTTTTGTGTTTTGTGGTTTTGTTTTTTGGTTTTTTTTTTTACAGAAGATGGATTAAAAAAATCAAAGTGCAAACAATGCTGCACCCTACTGGCAACATTTTAATATTGCAGAGGACTGATTAGCTCATTGGTCATGTAAGATGATAAATTACAAATGCACACAGTATCTGTGTTTCACCTTTGCGACACTACCATGTTTATCATTGTCTTGGTAACAATAGCTTGTTAAAGCAAAAATGTAACAACCAGTATGACTGGCTCATCTACTGGCTAATCTCACTTGCTCTGTGTTCACAAATAATGATGTTGTTGAGCTTTCTGGCTGCCTGTCCGTAGTTCTGGTTCTGAACGGCATACGGCTATCACGTTCAAGCCTTGCAGCGCCGACAATCCATTTACCTGTCGTAACAGCTCTTCAGTGCTGGGGTGATCAAGAGGAACAGTTGCCCTCACATGCAGGCTGGCACCACACACTCACAGACATCAGTTTTTCCATGACATTTAAACAATGGGAGTCTGTTTTTATAACGCTTGATAAAGTTTTGTCCCGGTGTTTACAGTCAGTCAAAATGTGACAACTTAATAACACATGACAATTAAACCGACAGCAAATGACATGTTATCATTTAGGCTGTGGGGTGTTTAAAATAAGGCGGCTTCTCTGTGATTGCAAGCGAAGGTTAGGATTTGAAAGTTGCTGTCAGTACTGAAAAACAGAATTACACAACGTAAAGAAAAAGTTTCTGTCTTCGCTGTGAAGAGAGTAAAGAGCCACTCCTGTTTCAAGCTATTTTTGTTGCCCACGTACAGTTAAAAAAAAGGCAGCGTTACAGCATTTACTGATAATGCTGTAAATACAGATATTGTACAGTACACTGTATGAAGTCTAGTGTAGTTATTATTTGACACAAAGTGACTCCACAATACAGTTATCAGTCATTTATTGAATTTCTCATGACATGATAGGAATATTCTGCCAGCAACGCAAAGTTTAAATTGGTTCTGCCTTCTGAGATGCTACAGTCTAAAGTCATTCAAGTGGTGTGCTGTAACACAAGCAGACAAGTTATTCAAGACAGGACACACACAAAAGAAAGCATGAAAATCACAGCCGGATCGCTCATTCTCATTCTCTGTCTGCCTCTCTCACACTCACACACATACAACTCATATTATATATCAAAATACAGTCAGACAGTTAATTGGAAAATATTAGAATATAGACAATCTCTTGAATTGAACTGATACATAACTGGCTCTTACATTCCTCAAACATCATCCAAGTGAAAAAGTAAATTAGCTACTGGCAGTTATGGTAGAAAAATGAAAAGCTAAAGGAAATGCCAACCGGAGCTCTTATGATAGACCTACTTCCACCAACTTCTTGTAGCTGATCATTAATATGTATGTGCAAATCACTCCAATACCAAAGTTTAATACTGAACAAGTAGGCCATCTACATTTTCAACTTTTGTCAAAATGTAAAACACTGAAATGTATTCACATGTTTATAAGTCGACCATCATGTCGAGAACATTATTTTTCAGGAACAATTTCTGTTCTGTCATTTCATTTATAGTCTGTAAATACTGAGGCAACTGTGAGCATGTTTATCCAGCGGAAATGCCAACAGTCCTTTTGAAATGCAAAACAGTGACTATATTAAATTCCAAGTGGGACTATTTAGACAGCAAGACACATGATCCTGACTAGAGCTAGCAGAACTTCACAATTCAACACCCAAGGAATAGTCACATTCTCTAATTCTGCAGGATATACACAATGTTAACATTTGTTGAGGTTGCATTAAAAATTAAGATAGAAAATTAGACAGTACATTACGTCTGAGGTGCTTTTACAAGGTAATAATTAGTTACCTGCATATATGTACGTAATGAAACCTAGTTACACAAGCATGCAACTTCTGTTGTCAGGTCATTCTAGACAGTTGAAGACAGGTGTAAAGGGGAGGATGATTTTTCTTAGACTGCAAATCGATATTCTTTTTTTATTTTTATTTTTTTAAGACAGATTTCTGCATAGTCTAAAATCACTTCAGCTACCATGTCCATAGTCGAGAAGGAAGAAACCAGGTAAAACAAATAGATCGAGCAAAAAAGAGTTTATCAAGTGAAAATGCAAAATAACATCAGATATTCATAGTCCGATCCCAAGATTCACATAGAAATGAAAAGCGTAAACATATCTAGCAGTGACAGTTCATTTGAGTATGAAAGGCATCAATCTGCAACCAGTTGTCTCATTATTTATTTACTAAGATTTGTTGCTCGTGTTTGGATGGTTACCCTCCTTGGCGGTGGCTCCTCGATGCTCCGATTGGCCACAAGATCCTGCAGCTGCAGGGCTCCCCCTCCAATGAAACAGAAGGCCGGACACACTGGAGCAGAACAATCCACGTGTCCCTCCCACAGGATCCGCAACGAGTGGGCATCATAGAAGGTGACTCGTCCCTTATCACAGTCCAGGCATACTCCTAGTCGGGGCGGCAAAGGAGTAGTATGAGGGTGAGGCAGGTTGCTGTGGCTGCTACTGTGTGAGTGGAGTCCTCCATGACTCTGGCTGTCCCCCTGGCTCTGACTGTGACCATGTCCTTGAGGAAGCAGGATCTTGCCCATGCCTATGGTGAGGAAGCAGAAGGGGGGGGAGTCCTGGCCATCCTCTGCCCCGCTGTCATGGCCGCTGTCTGGGTCACACCTTGTGAGAGGCAGAGGGGAGGAGAAAAATAGACTGAGGATGAAAATGCATTTAGTGTAATCCTGAGCTGTATCTTTAGAACCTGATGATGTAGAACAGGGCTACTACATGAGGTAATCAGTGCTATCCATAAATCTGTGGAACCGCTCTGATTTCTACTGTAGGTTTTAGGATATAGTTCTGGTTTTCTTGTCCAAAAATAGTATGAAGGATACTATAATATGTATAATATTATAGTCATGTACTGTCTATAAAAATGTCAGAAAAAAGTTGGGTCTTTGAAACAGACTAGTGACTACCACAAGCTATTGTATATTTTGGATATTAATGTTTAGTTACCGAGGGCTGACCATGTCCTGAGGGAGATGAAACCATTCTTGTAGCTTAGCCTCCTGCCCTACTCCCACCTAGAAATGAAACAGACAGGAAGTTTCGCTCATGTCCATTTTCAGTCAGGTAAAGCTTAACAACACAAGCCTGACTTCCTCTCACCTTTACCAGGTATGACCCAGGCTCCACAGAGCATGCCCAGTAGTGTCTGCCTTGAGTGACAGCCAAGTCAGCCACCAAGAGGTCAGAAGTCAAGTGGCAAGAGGTGAGTGTGCGGTCAGCAGCCTGAAGAAGGGCGAGTCCTGGCACACTACGAGCATAGGTTTGGCCTTTACCCAGCGCCAGCCTGTCTGTGTGCAAACCCCAGCGAGAGTCCAAAGAGAAACTTAGGACTGGGAGGAGGGAATAGGAGAGGAGGTGTAAGGGGGGTAGGTAAAAGGAAAGGAAAGGAGTCAGGAGGGAGGGAGGAGTGAGGAGCTATTAGACAGAGTCAGACTGCAACAAGTCTGAACACACCATGGAAAAAGAGCTAAGGAAGAGTGGGACACGCTGAACAAGTAGCAGATCAAGAAAAAAAGGTATATTCAAAAAGAAAATTCACGCTAACTGCATATTGTTTCAGAGGCTCAGATGATGTTGTCAGTTAAAGGATTTCAAAAGGAATGTCTACATTGAACAACAGAAAGAGAAACAATGAATATAAGACAAGTAAATAATTTTTGAAAGACAGACCTGTAGCAAGCGAGAAAAAAGCAGACAAAGTCTGACTTTGATGAAACTGGAATGCAGAACAAAAAGGGAAGGTTGGCTGAAGATGCTAAAATAAAAAATAAAGTGGGAATGGAGCAAAATCAAGGGATGGAGAGAAAAGAATTATTATTAGATTAGTCAATGAATTGAAATTGACAGTATTGGACAAATGTAAAATTTGAAGTTGAAAAGTGTGTGCAGTGAATGAAATGTTAAAAAAAAAAAAAAAAAAAGATATTGTGAAGTAATTGGCCTTCAAACCTCACCAGGTGCTGGTGGCGTATGAAGGTACACCTCTTCACTGTACTCTCCAAAGCCAGCCTTGTTGCATCCTCTCACCCTGAGCACATACACACTGTCCATCTGCAGGCAGTTGATCACAGCACTGATGCCTCTAACTTCATCAAGACGCTGCCACACTATCAAAGTGTTTGGGGCTCTGGTGCCACCCCATGTGGCTCCAGCTCCTCCTGCCTGACGTTGGTATTCAACAGAGAAGTGCCAAGCAGGGGCCGAATCCTGAGGGAGGCGCCAGCACAAAAACAGCTGGTCATAAGCTAATGTCTTCTGAGTGTCAATGACAGGAGCCAGCGGGGCTGTGGATGATAGAAAGCAATGGAGAGATGCAGGTTTCATATACTGATCTGAAATGAACGAAAAATGATGCTTGAATGCTTATCCCAGAAACAAAGACACCCACCACGTATGAACTCCAAGTTGTTGATGACCTTAACTTCTTTGGATGCATCCAAGTGATAATGTCTGAATGAGGGATCAGCAGCAAGAGAGAAACACTGGAGGTTTTCTATTGCCCTCACCAGCCTGGAGGGAGAGAAACATAGTGTCAAAATAAGGAAGAGAAAAAAAAAAAAAGAAAAAAATTGTAGCCTGCAGGTACCTGTTGTGTGTGAGTCTAGCAGCTTGTACGAAGCAGGGCGCATCAGTCTCCTTGAGCAGCTCCTGTGTGTAAGCCATTAGGCCTGCGTGTTCCAGCAGTCCATGCCTCTCAGAGACCTGAGCAGACAGGGCCTCCTCCCTCCTGCTGCGGGATGCCTCCAGGGCCAGAACCAAAGCCCCCTGACGCTCAGATACTGCTGCTCCCAGCTCCCGGATACAGTGGGTCAGCTGCTGCAGAGCTGCTGCACTGTTAGCCTACAGACAGAGAAGGACTCCAATGAGCTACTGAATGAAGACATGATTACAGATTGGAAGTGACAGCACAGGCACAGTGCATTAGCTATTTCTAAAACAGGAGTAAACCATTGCACTCAAGCCCCAAGCCTCAAGAGGGCACAATAATACTACCTGTGTCAACAGTTCCATCTGTCGTTTCAATTAAGTGCAACAGGAGAGAGGAGGGATTAGTAATGGGAAGTTCGGATCTTTTTACTGACTTAGATCTTTTAATCTTGTTCAGTAAAATGAACAAATTATTCTCGCGTGTACACTGAGCATAGACATATAAAGAGTAGAGCCCTCTGTGTGTGTATGTGTCTCCAGGGGTGGACAGTAACGAGTTTGTGAGTATCTGTACTTTACTTGAATATTATTTTTGGGGGATACTTTTACCTTCACTTCACTAAATTTGAAGGACAAATACTGTAGTTTTTACTCCACTATATTTCTATTGATGCTCTCTTTACTCGCTACTTTTTGTGCTAGTCTAACATTACTCATTCATTGTTTTTAATTGTAATTGTATTTGTAACACACACAACTGTAACACAACTGTGCGTGTTCCAGGAATATGGCCACGATGTATAAACCTCATCCTACCTGCATTATTTCTCCATAACGATCAGCACAGTCTACATTTTACATCATGGCCATATTATTATCTGAACAATCATTAGCTTGTAGCCAGAGTTTGGATGTCTTCTGTGGACATCACTGACAACACAGTCCATCTCCCCATCACTCACAGCTGAATACACATCTGTCTTTCTGCACACACACACAAGAACAAACATTAACGAGTAATGTCCCGGTCCCTGTGTGTGTTGTTGTGTCTGTAGGGGTGAAGTACTTCTTCTAAATTTGCGGTCAATATTTTTGTGCGGAAATAACGGCAACAATTTAAGTAAATTCCTCTGCCACCCCACCCCCTTGCATCATCTAATCTGTAAAACAACGAGCTGTGTCTGCCATGTTGGAAGTAAAGCACAATGCAGTGTAAAGGTGAGGCAGCATGTCTCTGTATGTCTTATTGTACAAATGATGCATGTAAGCGAATTTCCCTCAGCAGAAATAAATATATCTATCATATTTATAATATCCAAATAATAGAACATTGCAGATGGATATGAACTGGGACGTAAATGAAAAATATAGATGGAGGTTGCTGATCTACTGGTTTTCTGCCATGTGCCTTGAGCAGCACGGTGGTGTAGTGGTTAGCGCTGTCGCCCAACAACAAGAAGGTCGCAGGTTCAATTCCCAGAGCCTAGAATGGATGAGCCAAGAGACTGGAGACCAGACCAGACTCTGAACTGACTCCCCCAGCAACTAGACGAGAGACTAGACCAGACCAGAGACCGGACCCTCCCCACAGCAGACCGAAGTCTCCCACAGACTAGAGACAGCATTGGCCATATTACTTCTGTAACCACGTGCTGTCACCCACTGAGATGACTTGTTACCCCCAAGTTCAAAATGAACAAATGGTTCAGGTTTAATTCACTATTGCTTTGAAGCTCAATAAAAAGGCAGTTTCCTCTAAAGATAGTGTTTTAGATGGGTCTGAATATTTGCTTTTTGCAATGAAAAGAAATTAAATCGAAGCCAACACAAAACACAACACAAAACACAATAATTGTTGGTTGTGCAGATTACAACATGGTGTGGGTGGATGTGTACATTTAGCAGGAGGAAACTGATACGTAGACAGAGCAGAGACACAGCAGCTAGTTCACCTCCATCTGTTTGATGGCAGCCTCCAGCTGGGTGATCTGGCTCTTTATTGTCTCCTGGTTGGCCAGGATGAAGTTGACTTCTTTGGTCATCTTGTCCTGTAGGACAGACACAAATAAACATTTCAAATATGCTTTCAGACTAACATTCTGAAACAGTACAAACAGACTTCAAACAAACTTACCTTGAGAGCCTGGTAGGCCTGTGCTATCGGCAAAACTTTGTGCCCATGGTGGACGCGTCGAAGCTTGCACAGCGGGCACAGCAGCCGCTGGCAGTTACGGCAGTACCACTGCAGTCTCTCCTGATCGTGCTCCGCGCACGTTAGGACCTGTAGCACGAACAAGGATTAAGGCCCGGAAACAATAGAAGAGGAACTCCTGTAATCCCAAATGCAACAACATAAAGAGCCAAACCTTTGGCCTAAAGCTGTTGGTGGGTAAAATGTGTTCGTGTTGAGCCCGGGGTGTTCCCCAGGGGTGGTAGAGTTTAAAACACTCATTGCAGAAGTTGGACTTGCAGTCAGCACAGCCTTTCGTGGCCTCCAGAGACTGAGGAGGCTTACAGAAACCGCACATGATAGCGATGCTGCCCAGGCTTATTGTATCCCTGTACCTACAGGTCAGACAGGGGCACAGGGAGATAATGGTGTTACTAGTACAATTCTACAGCAGTGAAGGAGTCCTTTTTGCTTAAGATCCCATTTAGCTTTGCCCTACTTCCTCTTTGGTAGTTAGGACTTTAACTGCCTAACCCGAATACACAACCTGCAGCCGCCTTGTTAGTGCTTTCTGTGCAGTAAAACATGCACCGTGACAATTTGACCAAAGCAACCACCACCTGGGGAGGGAGCAGCTGCCTTCATTGTACTGTTGTCTGTGAAAGTATGAAACTGCAAATCCCATAAAATATCCCCACCCTGTCCTAATCTCAGAGTAGTTTCTTTTTAAAAGCAGCATCTCTCACTTTGATCTTCACTATTAAAAATGATAAGAAAGGAGAATGATTAGTATTTAATCGTTCCCCTTTCTCCTTTTCTCTTTTAAACAAAGGCCAGTGAAGGACTGAAGTTTGCTTTAACAATTTTCAAATTCAACAATGAGTTGTTTCTGTCTTCTGTCTTGCTCTGCAGGTTTTAGCTGGCCCAGTGGTCTATTAAGCTTAGCCATGGGTCTGGGGAAAAGGAAAGATTCATTATTGAAACTCTTTTCAGCCAATGATTTCCTGTCTCATATATATAAAGGAATATTGACAAGACCCCTCATTTGCTGCCTTTTTTCATTGCCTCTAGAGAGTGGATAAAGGCTCTTTTTCCAAAACACTCATTACTTTGTTTCAGATTTTTTTTCTGTTAATAAGCTATTGGCAAAAAATAGAGAAAAAAAAATAAAAACCCCCAAAAAAAACACAAGGCATATTCCAGACAGCATCAAAAATCTGACAATGCCTAACTGTGCCTGTGACAGTATACACATTTTAGGAGTTTGAACATATGCACACCTCTCCACGATGCGCTCCAGAGTGAGGTTGCGGAGGCAGTCTGTCAGGCCTTTCTCTCCAAGCTCAACATCCTGCTGGCAGGAAGGGCATGGGAACAACATGGGGGGAGTGGCTGCGTCCCTCCGCCTTCTCCCTGGATACGTCCCACACACTGGGGGAAGGACATGGGTGAAGATGAGGGTTTGTAGAACGTAATATTTGTATTGGGATGAGGGACAGTCAGTGCAGGATTTAAGAGACTTGTAAAAAGCAGAGTGTGTGTTAATATATATAGAACACAGAGATAAGTAAATAAGGGTCAGTCCAGCAGGGAATGCTATTTGCTTACACATACACTGTGTAAAAACACACCTGCACCACAGCTGCTTACTCCCTCTTCTTCCGCCTTGACTCTGTACTTCTCTGGCCTTTGTTTTACTTACAGGATACTCATGAATCAGCTAAATAATTTATGAAACTCAGATGCTAAGAAGACATTGTTACCGCACTAAACCCTCTTCTGACTTATTGCCAACACAATTATTATTCTGGATCAGTTATGGAAAACACATCATCTCCGTGCCCTCTCTCTACCTGTTTTGAAGACTCGTTCCAGGCGGTCAGGGGTCCTTGGTGTGGGCTTGCGTGTCTGTCGTGGGGAGCGAGTGTTTGGTGTGGAGGCTGGCGAGTTTTGCTCTGGAGGGAGGTCTGGAGGAGGATAACCTCTTTGTACCAACAGCTCAGCCGCACACAGCAGACACACACTATGCTGGCAGGGTAGAAGGATGGGCTGCTTCACCATCTCATCACACACTGGGCAGTGTAGCTCCTGCTCCATACTCTTCATGTTGGACTGGAGAGGAGACAGACCAGATAAAGGCTGAGTCACTGATTTAGGTAAAGAATCACTTGTTTTTTCAGTTCCTGCGCCTCCTGTGACTTGAAAAAATGTATAGGCCTGTGAAATGTGTAGGAGTTAAAAGCAAAACGAGCCGATACAGAAATTGGCTAGGTAGGCTAGTGTTTGAAAGAGGGAACAAGTGTAGAGGAAAAATAGCTTTCCCCTTCATCAGGTATTAGCTGGACTGGAATCATCCAGCATCACCTTTTGTTTCTGAAAAAGTCATAGCTAGTGTTAGCTTAGCAAGCGCTCTCATGGGATGCCACAGTTGGTGACAAAGTATGGGCCTTCTATCCAGGAGGGAAGACTTCCAAATGTATTTTAAACACGTATTGTCAGTTTTAGTGGGCTCGGTTTTACACTCGGGCTCCTTTCCAGCGTTGCAGCTGCTGAACGCAGCATCCCGTTTCTATGACAACGTGCATCATCTCTGCCTGCCTGTGCGGCCTGTAAGCAGAAATTTCCGGTTTCTGTTAACATTTTCATCATTATGTGCATCGAACATGTGCTTTACCTGCTACGATATTATGTCATTTGGAAATTATTTTCACAGTTCACCCAAACAGAAAACCATCTATGTCCCTTTCATTAAATGCCGAAAAAAAATCTTGTAAAAGGTAAAAATCTCACGCATTGTTGTGACTTTAGAGCATGTGGATGGGTAATATGGGGAAATCATGTGACTTAATGGGGTTTAACAGACGTGTAGGCTCTCCCTTAAAATTAGGACACATGGTTGACAAAACAATTACCTTCATACTTACACTGATGCGAACCAGCGCGTCCATGATAGAGGTAAAGGTTTGTAACTCCGCTTCTGCCATGCTGCCACGATGTCACCGACACAGCGACTAGACCTTCGTCTCTGAGGACGAGCCGGAGACAGGCTGTTTCAGTCGGTGAGAAAAACCTGACGGGCCTGTCAACAGTCACAACAGCTCGGCTGTCGGTATCTCTCCGTCGCTCCAGTCGTGATGTTGCGCACACGCTGATTATGTGTTGTCTGTCTCGCTATGAGTCGTAGAAATAGGACTGCGGGGGGAGGAGGAGGGGGTTGTGGAGGTACAGTCGCATTGGACATCGGAACTATGACCATGTTTCACAGTAAAAAAATGGCTTACAGTGAGGGCTTGCTTATTTTTATTGTTATGTATTTATACATAATAGTGTAAAAAGGCTGCGCAACGGTAATATTCTGATAATAACAGTTGGTGCAGGGTGACAGATTTTCAGATTTTTTTTACCATTGCTTCATCTTTGTTTACCTTCACTCTGCAGGTCTTTGTTGTTTTTATTATTTTTTCTTGTTTTATTTTTTCTCTCAGAAGATTCTAAAAAAAAAAAAACTAACTAAAATATGCCACATTATTTGTGGCCTAGTTTTTCGTGCTGCCTTTAGGTGGCAGTGTTGTGGGCGGGAACACACTACCGGTGTTCTCGCAATCGTCGTCCGTGTCCGGAACCTTTGAACTTGCCTTGTTCTTCCGGACAGATATCGGGAATGTACCGTCTCGGCGGCTGTTGTAGCAACCATTTTTTTCCTTTAATGGCAACAGCGTGAAAGTCCAGTGATGGTCGGTGGTTGTTCCTAAAACAGCCCGTTAGACAGAGACAGTTCATCTACATTTAACACCTTCAACTTCGAGCATCGCGGTTTGTGTTCGTCTCAGATAAAGTTCAGTGCGTTGTCGCTAAAATGCTGAATTAACGCGAACTTACCGCAGAGATCGTTGCAGTAAAACAGCACCCTGTTGTGTGTACCTGGTGTGTATTGGATATTTGTTCAAACGTTGACTCATAAGCAGTCAATCGTTGCAATCTTAGTATGTCGGCTGTCAGCAGTCTCGTCCCTGCAAGGTTTCTTACCATCATAGCCCACCTGGTCATAGTCATCACCATCTTTTGGTCGAGGGTAAGTCATGATTCCCAAAGCCTTGTGAGTCAAGTTATATTTCAGGGTTGTGAGTATTTTGTTTTATATCTTCTCTTTTTCTTGCTAATCATTGCTAATTATTTATTTGTTTTTTTAGTAATTCATTTATTTATCTGCAACTTTGTCACCTTGTTCTTGTAGTAGTTTTATCTTATTGTTGTCTCTTTCTTATTTAATATCTTTTGCCGCCTGTCCTCTGTGTGCTATTTCATTTCTATATTTGTCACCTGTTCTCTTACCTTGTGCCACTGTGACATTCAAATTTCCCCAATGGATTGATCAACAAAGTATTATTATCTTATCTTATCTTATCTTATCTTATCTTATCTTATCTTATCTTATTGTTCTGCATGCTTTTTGCAGGAGAACAACGTGAAGGCATCCTTGCCTTTGGAGTTCACACAAGAAGAATATGACTATGAGGACAGAAGGTAAGAAAGTGTTTGAGAAATATAAATCACAGTAAGAAAGGCACTATCTATAATGTATGACTCTTTGTTTCAGGTTGGTGGTGGCATTGGCCGTCACTCTGGGTCTGTTTGCTGTAGAGTTGGCCGGGTTCTTTTCTGGGGTGTCCATGTTCAACTCCAGCCAAGGCCTTTTGTGTATCCTTCAATGAGGCATAATTGATTTGTCATTGATGGTTATATTACTGATATATGTTCAGATGAATGGAGACTAATATCCATAAGAAGGCCATCTTAACAATAAATACACTTTGTTCTAAAATTAAACCGCATCGGAAGCCCTAGCATGTAAACGTTGGTGTAAATTGGACAATGCGGACCACATAACCGCAAAGTCCCTTGGTGATTCTAGGTGGAAATTGTGGCTTCCACTTTTACCTATAGGTTATAAACTTCTCCCCCCTCCCCATTTGTTCAGTAGAAGCTGTCCAATAAAAAAAAGATATACCAATATGAGGAACAAAATGGTATGGGACCACAGGACGAAAACATAAAATAAATGCAGCAGCTGCAATGGCCTTTTGCCAAATTATTTTGAAACCGATAACAAAAGCCGATGTCAACATTAAATCAAGGTCAATTTAAATATCTATTGAGAAGATAATATATTAAAGCACATTTTTATAGAAATGAAAAAACTCAGTCTAGTCATTGGTTACAATTCCATGACTCTGGCCTCTATGTATCCACCTCTTTGTCTCCAATAGCAACAGGAGTCCATGCCAGTGCCTCAGTGGCTCTGCTTTTCTTTCTTTTTGAGCAGTGGGGGTGTGACAACTACTGGGGGATCCTTGCCATCTGCAGGTTAGTCTACATATTTTTTCCAAAGTGTTTTTTCCCTGACAGAAATTTCAACTAGCACTGGCTGTCCACTGCAGCGCATCTGTCTCCTTGTCTTTCTTTGTATTTGACAAGTGGGAATGCTGGACATATTGGGTTATTTTTGCCATCTGCAGGTTGGTGGATGTGAATGCGTTTACGTTTGTGTGTGTCTGTCAACACATGCATTTGTAAAGAAAGCAAAGTCAAAGAATCCCAAGTAAAAAATATTATATCACTAAGTAGTGTAACTGTGTCTTTCATGTTTCTCCTAATATTTCCATTTCTGTTTTTTTCCATCTAGTGTGTTACCTGCTTTTGTGGAGATTCTTCTGTTTATCGCCGTGTTTGGCCTTAAGAAGAAGCCATTGTAAAGGACAATGCAGATATGAAGTGCTAATAAATAATGAGGATATAGACATCTGTCTCGATACAATACAACCAACAAAAAAAAAAAAACATCACAGCAACATACAAGCCACTCTGTCTGTAATGTTTGTTTGGTTGTTTGTTTGTTTTTTTTGTATATTCTGAACAAAATTGATGCTGAAAAAGTATTTATTTTATAATCTTTACTCAGAGGGGTTATGTTAGAAAGGGAATGTCAAGGATGTGCTTAGTTATCAGTAAACATTTTTTCTGTTCACATTTCTGTCAAAATCTCAGTGTCCTAAATAAATTTGTACATTTTGAAACTGTTTAGTGTTGTGTTTTCTGTTTGCGTGACACACTTTTGGCAATCCAGTCTATATTCATCTCTCTGCCACACATTTTTATAGTGTGTGCACAACTATTGTCCCCAGTTAGCAGACTGACCACAACCAGTCGGTCACTGGGGGACTTGTTCTAATGGTGCACCACGGCAGGCCTGTGGCCACGCCCCCTGGTCCCACTTCTTATGTGGACCGGGTGCCGAGCTTTTTATCCTGCGGCTGCCGAGCCGAAATTGAACCCAGTTCTTCCCTTTTTCATTTCAGGGGCTCCAAAATAACCTGCTACCATGGGTATGTGCTTTATGAATGATTTGTCTTCCATTTAATCTAAACGAACGAGACAGTATTAGCAAAGATTTTTAAAAAGTTAGCGTACAGTAAGAACAAGTTAAAGCTAACCCTAGGTGACAAAGTGATAGTAGTAACAGAAATGTTCATTCAGTGTTACGTCTCTTAAAAAACACCAAGACTTGTTGTGTGTATTTTATTGCATCTTTAAAGTGCTTCATTAACGGGGACCTTTTCTTGCTAATTGTTGCAAATGTTAGCATGCAGCTAGCAGCTGTGTGTCGGAAGTGATCGTGTGTGAACACTGACGTGGCGTAACATTTAGGCAGCATCAGCTCAGCAGCAATCCTCAAGTGACAGATAACAATTGATAGAAAATACTGCCACAGCTTGACGGGATTGCATCTGATGTCAAAAGTCAGCCTTAATGCTGAAAATATTCTTGCTTTCTGATACCTAAAGTCCGCAAGCTAAATGTAAAATGTAGCCAGTGCCGGTTTTTGTTTACACGTTTTGTTCCACATATATTTGCCATGTTCCAGAAACTAACTCAAACTACGGCCATTTACACAAGGTTTGCATCCTCCTTGCTGTAGATTGTATTGTTCGGTTTTAGCTGAAACTGCAAGAGGCACTGATTCATCTCCACATCATTCTTGGAGGATGTTGTCTGTGGTATTGCTGGACTGCAACTCGGTGAATGATGTTACTATTGGGGGCACGGTGAATATTTGGTTTGAGTTGTTGGTAAATTATGGCTTCAATTCCCAAGTCTGTGCCGCTTGAAATCTGAATTCCTCCTTCAGTCATCGACCATCATTCAAATCAATTGTTGTACCCCAAAAAGCTGACATCTCTCTTGAGTAATGCAATTGCAGTTCATTAGCACCACAAACTACATCATCTAAAATGCCCATAGATGTCAGTCAACTGTTGTGTGAGACTGTACTAGTTTTGGCAAGATGTACAAAATACACTGACAGATGAAAGTGAGTTAACCAGCCTGAGATTGTCCTGGTGAAGCTGAGTCTCTGGCTTTTTTTTTGAAGCGGTGAACACAGGTACCTCTCTCGTGCTGTCCAGTCTGCTCTCAGTACTGGTGTTTGCTGGGATGCAGATGTTCAGCAAGCAGCTGGGATCTACAGAGTGGCTCACCATCCTTGGAGGTTTCCTGGGCTCAGTCCTCTTCATCTGCTCACTTACTGTATCCTCTTATATTTATGATTGAACTGCTTTGGATGGTGTTTTAATATTCTCTTGTAAGCCCCTTTTATGCTTTGTTCATGCTGTTTGTTATTGAATTTTTTTTTTCTTTTAATCCTCGGTGTACTGAAACTGTACCACTGTGAAACATTTTTACATTACTATAGATAGAAACATCAGTATGTAGTTTCCAACCTTAACATTTGCTCCAGGCATTTAATAATCTGGAAAACCTGATTTTTGGGAAGGGGTTTCAAGCCAAGATATTCCCAGAGAGTAAGTACTGACAGCACTGAAATCAAGCTTCATTTGTACAAAGCTCACAATTGAACTCCTGTGGCGTAACATTCAGGTTCTGCCTGATTAATTCTTCCAAATTCTAGTTTTGCTGTGCCTGTGCCTGTCACTGTTTGCTTCTGGGTTGGTGCACCGTGTCTGTGTTACCACATGGTAAGTCAGAATAGATCACAAACACCCACTTCAGCTTCAAGCTACACAGATAAGACTAATTCATAAATGTCTCTTGATTTTATGCCTTTGCTTTGTCTTTCTTTCTTTCCAGCCTTATCTTCTCCCTCTTCGCCTTGTACTACATCAACAAAGTATCAGCAGCCCTTTACCAAGCATCTGTTCCTGCAGTTACACCAGCTAAAGCTGCCAGCAAGGGCAAGAGGAAGAACTAATGAATCTATTGCACTTGAATTGAACTAGTCTATGTTATCCTGGTGCTGATGAAGATCAGCAGTTGCATATTTTGTCACAATGCTTTCTTAAATCAATGACCCTTGCGTATCTCCACACATAAAAAACACAAAAAAATGTCTGGCAATATTATTTGGAAACTGTTGCTCATTTTGGTAATTACAAGCCCTAATGTTTTGTTTAGTTGTTTTTTTTGTTTGTTTGTTTTTGTTTTTTTGTTTTACAGTGATCTCTAATTTAAATCACGGAGAGGTAGTTTTGATATGCTGTAAGTGAGGCCACTGGAAATCTACATTCCATAGGTCATTGTCCTCAGCACTGTTTCTACACTGGTCACAAAGAGAGTCATACTTCCCATCATGTTGTTTGTATATTCATCAGCAGTTTAAGATGCTTTTTCTGTTTAATTCATTTTGTAATTAAACTCTGTAAAAGACTTTGAATATATTGAGGTTTTATTTGAGCTAACCCTATTTAGTTTTATTTGTTTGGCAGGGTCTGGTGCCATTTTACAACTTTAAGCTCAGGGGCAAATGGGCTGATGAAACATGATTTTTTTTTTTTTCATTTATTTATTTTTTGACAACAAAGGACAGACAGCATGCTCTGTTAACAGATATTAGGTATAATCTCAGATGTGCAACAAATAAGAAAGTAAACAAAGGCTTTGTTAATCCTGTGGGGAAATAAATTGTCATAAATTTTATAATGCACAGAAAAAATTTGCTACTGGGCAGGTCAGCACCACATGGTGCTTTAAAGAGAACAACAATGATAGGTAGGTCAACACTCAGACCTTTGTTTAAAAATTCTGTTATGTTTAAGTGACAAATGGGTAAATGTATGTATATCATCATTTATATTTTAAAAGAAAAACATTTAAAATGGATAATAAAGAGAGGACTTGGCCAAGATTCACACACATGTCAAACAATGTTAAAAGAAAAAAAAATAATGAAGAAATGGGAATATGAGTCACTGGGATGCCATTAAGCAAGATGTAAACTCCCAGTTTCATTTGAGCTCAATAACCAACAAATCAGACTAGTTCTTCTGGGCAGTTTCCAAGTGTGACTGCATCAGTGTGAACAGGGTGTTCCCACAAAAGACAATGGAGCTTCCTTTGATAAATAACGTCCTTTAAAAAGGATGTGAAATACGCCACTAGTTTTTCATCCCGTATGTGTATGCTCCACTGCTGTATTTTACTGTGCTGTTAATATTCTTATCAATGTATTATTGCCAGCATCCTAAGGCAACTGGTGCTGGACCTCTGCCCCAGCAATGGCATCCTCTTAAAAATCATAATAAAAAGTAAAGCTGAAGGTATTTACTGAGATATACACGGGGATGTCAGCCTGTGGAGTAACAGGAGCAGGGCTGGTATTTGCACATGGCTTTCAGTTCACCTTATTTGCGCTCTCTCTCTGCTCTGTATCCCTCCCTCCCTTTATTTTTTTGGGCGTTGCCAGCTGGATATATAAACTTGAAGTTACTGTAAAACAACCTCTGCTCTTCGTCTCAGAAGCTCAACCGCAACATCCGTCTCTTTGTGTTCTGGTACGTTCATTGTGTTCATTTATTTATTTATTCTAAATTCAATTTCTGTTTGCGTGCCATTTTAACACTTTGACTGTTGTTGTTGTCTCGCCCTTCCGTTAACGTTGCATGAGTTATAGATCAATATGATCATTTGGAAATTCAAAACTAGGACTCTTTTTATGTGCACAGTTTCTTGAAGTTACAAAGAGAGCTGTTTGTGCTGTTTAAAGTCAGTTAATCGGCCCATTTTTTTCTTTTCTTTTTTTCCTTCAGTGGGTTTGGGCGGTGTTAGCGCAATATACAGACCTCTCCTCTGACAAGTAGCGGCTGGCCCTCTGTTGTTCTCCCTCTAAGTTATTTTAACTCCCCCTTTTCTTGAATGCCACAGTCCTCTTGGTTTTACTGAAACATCACCAAATCCAGGGTAAAGTGAAGGGAGCTGCAGTGGGAGGAGCTGAGTGGGATCTTATAGATAAGGCCAGAAAAGGATGTGTAATACACAAAGAATTTGCTTCAAGTGCCAGTAAAAGCAACATTGACATCCTCACCTAACAATGTTTTAGTTCTGGTGGGCGCACTAAAAACTTAACTGCTGCCTTATCATTTGCAAAAAAAAAAAAAAACAACTTACTGAAAAACACCCTTTAAAAAGGTAAAAGTTAAAAAGCTATAGAAAGTACTGTTTAAAATGTATTCATACTCTAATAGGCAGTTTTAATATTATGAGGTCAAATAAAGATCTCAGAGTTTATTATAATAAGCTTGGTAGCTGAAACTGTAGAAGATCATCACTTTTGAATGAAGGTAGTTTACTGTAAGCAGACAATTCTCATGAAATTTATTTGTCTTCTCTCCTTCTAGCACCCATTTCTGAAACCATGACTGAATTGGAGAAATGCATGGAGTCCCTTATTGTGATCTTCCACCACTATGCTGGTAAAGACAGTGATGGGAACCACTTAAGTAAGAAAGAACTGAAGCAACTCATTGAGACTGAGTTACCCACCTTCCTCAAAGTAAGGATCTTCTGTTCTTTTTTTTTTTTTAAATTGGATCTCTATCATCAATTCCTATCAACCGACTGATTGAATTATTGTTCCAGGTTAAACTTAGCACTCTGAGCTTGTCTCTTGTTAAATCTCTTTCAGGCCCAGAAAAATCCAAAGGTTGTGGACACAATCATGAAAGATTTGGACCAAAACAAAGATTCTAAGTTGGACTTTGAAGAATTCATGTCCCTCATTGTTGGCCTCTCAATGGCCTGTGATTCATGTTATATGCACTTTGAAAAGAAGTGCAAGAAGTGATTTGCAAATGTTGATGTTAATTTTGTTTAGGCGTCAGAGAAAGAGAATACTGTAGCACAAATGTGCCAGATTTACAAGTAAAACACTACTTTAACAAGATTTAACCATGTGTTTCTCTGATTTCTCTTACTATATTGTATATAAAAACACCTAAATTAACATCTGAAACCATTTTAGCCAAGAAGAGTTCTGCCAATGCAGGAAAATTACCTCAAAATGTACTGAGAATATTGATGAGTACACATCTGATACGCATCATCTCACTCATAAATCCTCCATGATCATTCGGCTGAGGCTGCAATTTTTTATACAGTATATAAATACTGCAAGATTCATGCCATGAGCTCAGATTAGCGCTCTGCCAACCAAGCAAAAGCATATGTGCTCAAAAAGGTTTGTGGGGATAAAATGTTAATGGTTTTTGAAGGGGTTGGTGCTGCTTTTGTGGTCTTTTTCCAATTTAGATACCAGACATAACAGAGCATTCCCCTGGACTTAGATGCACATTTTTCTACTATCTCACACATGTGGCACTGGCAAGCTTTACTCCAAGTTCAAATTTTAAATGTGACAAGATATTTGAAAATACCTGAGTTACCAGGTTCTTGTTCAGAAATGACATGATATCGAGTTATAGCTACAACACTATGACTAAATGGTCATGTCGCCTTCCTTAAAAATATGATTAAAAAAAAGGCATTGCATGATACATTGTAAGTGCATCAGCACAGCAATTTTACAGCAAAAAAGGAATTTATTTTTATTATTTATTTGTTTATTTTAGAAATGTGTCACTTGTTAATTATTACACGAACCGGCTGATTTAGAATTTAGAATTAGAATTTAGAATTTAGAATTTAGAATTTATTTTCTAACATTCCGATTTCTTTGTTCCTGATGACGACGAGTGAGGTCAGAGGTCAGAGGTCAGGGGGTGTAAGTGCGAATTTTCCGGCAAATCCAAAAACATAAATGATATCATCCTGGAAAACAAACGGCGGATGAAATGATGATGAAAGATGAAAAAAAAAAACATCACGAATACGGAAACTTTGGCAAATATATATCTATCCTTTTTTTTTTTTTTAAGTCGGCTGTTAAGCTTGGTAGCGTTAGCGAGGAGGTTAGCCGCCATTAGCTCACCTGCTCCACCTTCACCTCGGCTCAGCAGGTCGCCGCCATTTAGTACTCAGACCAGTTAGAGTAAAAATAAAAAATGAACTGTGGACAAAATAAGACGACAACGTTTGGATTCTGTGTCAACCCCACCAACAGAGCTGGTTCCATAAAGTTCAAGATGAAGAGGAGGCCAGAGAGCAGATGGTGAAATCAGGTTGGCTTCTCTCGTTCACACATTACACACAACAGTTAAGCTCTAAACGACCTGTTAGATATACATGCTGGCTTTATACAGTGGTGCTGGGTGGCTTTAGAAAACATTTGATCATCGCATCATTTTTTTTTAATCTAAATTAATTTTACAAATCAGAGACAAACCAACAAATATTGCTCCTAGTTCCTAGACCTACACTAGAGCCCATAGAGGGCAATTTTAAATGATGCCAAATGGAAAACATCACAGTGTTTCGTATTGCTAATGTGTGCTAAATGTGGACATGGATGCTGGTGCTGAATGGTGGATGGTGGATCTTGCCGAAAGACTCTCGTTGAAAATTAGATGTTAAACAGTCTAATAGAAATATAGAGTTATAGAAATGAAGACATATAGCATAAACTATATAATTTAATATATTGAAACAGTACAGAAACCTGGTTTTGCATCATCTTAACAAAAAACTGACTTGATTGGATGTTTGTTTCTTTCCAACATATAAAACTGCTACCACCAGGTGGCAGATACACCCATTTCTAATCAAGTTTCCCCAAGAGCAAGGTTGTTGAGTATTTGCTCAAACTGGTCACTAGATGTCCTGAAGCTGCTATAATCCATTTGCAGACAGGCAATCCTGTCAGTCTCTCCCCTGCATTCTTACTTTCTTCTGTTACTGAAGAAAGATGCTCATACAATAGTACATTTTTCCAATGGAGAGTCAGGGCAGCATATCCGATTTTAGCTACTAAACATCATGTCTTTGGTGATCTTGGTTTATTTTCCAGGACAGAGAGATTTTCCAAAATATTTACTCTCTTGAGCTGCCCTTCTCTTCCACTACACTTTAATAAGTATGGGTCCATTTCAATACAAAAAATTTCGTCGTACTGAACACCAAGATTTTAAATGCATTTTAAGTATAGTTCAGTATAGTTGTTCGAGGACAACAATTTGCAAATTGTTACGTTTGCCTCGTAAAAATATCTTTGAGAAAAAATCCTTCCATTGTTCAGTGTCTCACGGCTTCTATGTCAAAACTTGTTTAACAACTTCTTATGCTGTTGTTTTTTCTTGTGGATAGGTGATAACTTCTATCCCTTAAAAAACAATTCAATACAGTTGCACATTTATATTTTATAAATAAAATAACAAAATGTCTTCATGGCAAACTGATCACTACAGAGCGAAAGAAACTCTCCAGCAGTGACAGTATAACTGACAACCCACGCAGGAGAGTGTGGACAGATTAACTTTTTTGTTAACATGATCCTCCGTCTATATTTTCTTTCCCTCCCCTGCAAGGAGAATCTGATAGTATTCAATAAGTGAAAGTAATATGGTCTAAGTAAACAGAAGCTGGCCCTGAACTATTTGAGCTGACCCTTTAAAGGAGACATAGCAGGGGGGAATTGGGGAAAAGAGAAGAAAAAAATGCTGCCTTTCTAAATCCTTGGAACAGAGAACTGGAAAATTGAGTTATATAACAGTCAACAGGATGAATGGGAGTGGTTTGCAAAAGATTCAAACATGTTCAAACACAGTTGAGACAGTCACACTGCTGTACTTCATATACAGCAGACTTTTGACTGCTGCTGATTTTAAGTTGAGCTGAAATAAAGTAGTACATTCACAGATGCACTGTCATGAATAAAAAAGTATTGAATAAACTAAAAAGTATTCTGTTAATTTCCACTGTGAATCTTGATGATAGCAGAAGGGCAATCAAAGATATACGTTTCAAATCCATTCAACAACATCAAAGTATTTAACATTATTCCAATAATACAAAGAAATATAATAGATGTTTTATTGCTCAACTACTTCGACACCACACTTGTTATATAATAAAGTAATCGTGTGGTGATGGTTATTGATGCATTGTTTTTATATGACCGCCATCACTGACTGCAAAACTTCTACAACATGAAAATAGGAAATTCCATTAAGTCCTAGTGATAGTAAACTTTAACAAAACTGAAAAAGCTGTAGAACAAACAGCAAGACAGAAACTTGTACAGAGAAATGTGATGGTAACTTTCCATTTACTCCGGCATGTTTTTTCTTGAGGGCTGCACTGAGCAGTTTTTCTGCTGGGGGATAAAATGTCCACGCCTCACTCCATCTGTAATAGAAAAACTCATGCAGCGGTGTTGTGCGCACACATACACATCTGCTTGTACGGATTTACAATATTTGTTTTCTGCACAGCAATAACAAATGTACTGTTTTCACAGTAATATATGGCACAAATGTGGTACAGGAGAAACTAGTGTGGGTGGAGTAGAGCACATTACCCATGCATGAATCATAGCTGTTGTGCATGTATGTGTGTGTCAGACAGTGTATGTCTACTCTTTAAGAGGAGGCTTTCCCCCTCAGTCTGACAACTGAGACCTCTGAGACCAAACTGGTGACACGGACGTGATCTCTCTTCACTTTTCTAGGTGACTGCGTAACTTGAAGGTGAGTATGATGCAAAGTGGGATCTGGGTTGGTGGAGTTTTTGGTTAGAGAGAAAATGGTAGCTTTTAAAGCAGATGCTGAGTATTATGTGTGACAACCTGGAAGTAACAGATAGCTGTCTTTAAACTGATAATGTTATTAATGAGCTGAAAGGTTAGCGTATTTCATAGCATTTATTGAACTTTTATTCTGTGCTGCAGAGTTGCTTGGTCTGAGCATTAGATTTTGATCATGTGACTGTTGCATCCTATGAAATGTCTTTTCAAGGCCAGACACGTCACTTTGCCCATTTTCTATTTAGTTTTCTTTATATCTTAAGTATCTGTATTCTTGCTTCTCTGTTGTTTCATTAATTAAATCTTCCTTTTTTTTGTTTCCAGCTTTTAGCAATGGCACGTCTGGATCAGGTCATTACAAACATTGTCGATATATTTCTGGAATATGCTGATGACGGAGAAGGAAAGAAACACAAGTTGAATAAGGATGAGTTGAAGATTATGTTGGAGAAGGAAATACAAAGCCCTGAATTAAAAGTAAGCAATGCAACACACTGAGATCACATGATCTTTTAATGAAAAGCATTTTTACTTCCAATCATGTGCTTTTGTGAATTTTATACTCATTTAACTGCATGAATGTAAATTCAAGGGTAAAATCAATGCAGATGACATTGAGGAAGCTATGGAGGCGCTGGACAAAAACCATGATGGTGAGGTCAACCTCCGAGAGTTTTGTCGGTGTGTATGTGACCTGGCTAAATGCTACTACCACAAGAAGACAGGAAAGGGTGGCAAGAAAGGCAAGGGCAAAGAAAAAGTCGAGGAGCTATAGGACAAACGATTACCTTCAGACTCCTCAGATGTTTGTAGCACCATGAGTGTATTAAAGCTATTTATACACATGGCATTTACACTCATAGATGCAAATGCTGGCTATTTTCACATCTGTTATACACGTCAAGCCTGTTTGTTGTGTCTTATACAAGATCTGGTTTTGAAAAAAGTTTCTATTCAATACCAACTGAAAATAAATAAAAACTATAATGGCTAATTTGTTGAGTGCTTCCTATTGTGTTCATGGTAGTTATTGTACATTTAATGGGTAAGTATTTGGTTTCATTGTTGTGGAAGGAAAAAAGAACTCTCATCAAAGATTCAACAGACATCACTCTTTATCTTCTCAAGTGTGCATGTCTCTGTCAGTGCTTCATTGAAAGAAAATGCCTTCTGTCTCACTGACTGAATTTCTCCACAGGTTAAATCTTTGACTGTATTCTTCCGTTTTTCCTTTTTATTTACGTAAAATCATAAAATCATCTGAAAGTTAGAGGTAGACAACAGCAATTTTTCTGGTTATGTAAAATTGTCCTCATTATTTTATATCCAATACTGCATCCTTTAAGGTAGACTTTCATTCCTTCTGCAAAGTTTTAATGTACTCACATTCCAGCTTCTCCAGAAGTAAACATGCATTTGTATTTGTTGTTTGCTGCACTCCAGGCTCCATTAAGCATGTTAAGGATTGGCTAAGAGCCCTGTCTGTTGGGTGTTGTTTTGTGCTGACAGTTATATAAAAAAATGGGACAGTATGAGAGTGAATGGTTGGAACAGGCTAAGAAAGTTTCCTGCTTATCCAAGTTACTACTGTACTGCCAATAACAAGATAATAATAAGCTTGAAGTTTTCATTCTAAGGACCTGTGCCACCTGTTCCTGTTTGTGGTTGTGCAGCTTGAGGATGGGTAGTAACTATTGTATGTGTGACATTGTTTAAGAAAATCTGCTTGGCTAACAATAAATCGGTAACCACAGTATCTGCATTTATTTCAGATTGAATTTCTAGATGTTTATTTGTATTAACAGATTGTAATCATGAAAAATTTAATCAAAACGTTTTATTTACCTAATTTATCAGCCTGCAATAAATCAGAGGTAGTGTATATGTCCACAAACAACTGATACACAATAAATGTGTCCAGACGTTTGTGTATAATCACATCCTGCCATGTGCGATGGGGACTTTTTCCTGACAGGATAGTTGACTAAATGTTTTCAATTTGTGCCACCTTCTAAATTTCACCCCCTTTTTTTTTTTTTTTTTGTTTGTTTTTATTTTAAGTTGTCTTATTACCTGCCACTGGATAAAACTGTAAAGCAGCACTCTCGCCACTGTCAGCCAGAGGGAGCCGGTGTATCAAGTGTGTCTTTATGAGATGTGAACATCTGCCAGCATTAGCCATGCAGGCATGTTGCATCACTTAATCTTGAGTGTTCTTAATGTAAGGGCAATTTTAATCGCTAAAGGAGAAAAGTAAATGTTCTTGATCTGAAAAATTAGTCTTCCAACGAATATAGCTTTGAAGATTTATTTGAACAAAAATGAATGAACAGGAGCAAATTCCTCTTTGCATCCTAAACTTAGACAGTCTTACTGACATGTCTGGACTTCAACAAACTGATCAGAGCCCCGGCCTGAACATGTCTATGTTTCCGTGTCGGTCAGACTGACACGGGAAGTCAGTCCCCAGGTCCACACCTCGTAAATGAATTAACTCCAAATGACTTCACATTCACTCAGTACCATCTCAAGACCTTGAAGATGAAAAGCTATCCAAATGATTTTTCTTCCAATATACCTGCTAGGAATGCCCAAGGCACCAATTTCGATGTGTTGCCATAAGATAGGAATATACATTGTCCAATCTACACCGAATTTTGTGCACATGCTGTGGGTCCCACCCCATTCGATATTTAATTTGCACAGAACTGTATGTTGCAAAATTACTCCAAGCCTCAAGTCAAGCCTCAACAGGCAGTCAGATATTTGGCTTTAAGTTTAGATTTTTTTTCCCAGATTTTCAGACCAAACACTTTAGCAAAAATCTTCCTACAATTTTGATCCAAATGACTTCATATTCAGTCAGTATCATGTCAAGACACTGAAGACAAAAAGTTATGAAAAGACTAACTTTAGACTTTAAATCATATTACAATAGATGAAAATATATAATCAACCGGCGGCATAAAAAATGAAAGGAGATACAAATTAAGTCAAGATTTTTAAATAGTTCGCAAGAGTTACGGTTTAACTGGTGACTGTCACGTAGCAGTTCTGACACAGCAAAAACTGTTCTTGCAGCTATGTGTATGGCACTAGAGCTACTCCTTGTAAATCGTTTTCAGGTTTAACCCTGTTGGCTCGGGATGAGTTGCTTGAAGCTGTAATTAGTAGTAGTAATAATAATAGTTTCAATTTACAGACAATGCTTTGTCATTTCCATTGCATGTGAGCAGCTGGAAGCTTTAAAAATCTCTCAAGTGCTTCTTTCATTGAAAATGAATTCCATTTACATTTATTACATTACAAGTAGTGGCCACCAGCAATGCATTGCTTTTTCTGTGAAATCCCCAACAAATGCCTATTTGGCATGGATTCTTTTCAAGGCACTGCCCTCGTGAATGTGTTTACCAGTTTAAATTGAATAAAAGACTGCAAACTGATCTGTGGCCTGGGGGCTTGCTTTGTTAGTTACGTAAAGGTTTCAGTTGTCACAGCGGTAAATTGACTGTAAAATAGCTGAATCAAATCTGGATCACATAAAACAAAACAGTTGTGCCATGTTCTCTCGCTGTAAAGACTTGTGAGGAAACTCTGAACCCCTCAACAAGTCCTTAGTTGTAGTAAGCTGAGGTGTAATTCTACAGTCACTCTCTCTCTCTCTCTGCCTTTCAAAGATATGGTTGATACCATTTTTATACAGTACAGAAAATCAAGTTTGTCTCACTGGTTGCTCACAACACACAGCTGCAAATAAACAGAAGCACTGAGGGAAAAGAAACCTAGTTCATCAGCTTCTCAAAGCATCTGTGTGATATGCTAGCGACACATTCTGTTTTAGCACATGAACTAAAACCAGGGAAAAGACATCAAATTATAAACCTTCCAAGTTTTCAGCTAATAGGTAGGTACGTTCATCTTAAGTGAAACCAACCTCTTCTTTCCTCTTTAAAGATTAGGAATCTCTTTTAAAATGTGTTGAGACTCTCAGGCCTTAAATACAGAGTAGATTTACCGTATAGTAATTATTATATACAAAACACATAGTTCAACTTAAATGAAGGGGAATACACATGATGGAAGTGACTATGATTGCAGATTGAAGTGTTCTTCATTTATTAATACATTCGTAGATAGACTCGCTTGGATTTACTTTTTGCCACTGATAATACACTGACTCTGTCTGAGGGAGAATTGTTAGATTACATACAAATAATAATCCTGGGCTGTGGAGGGTAACACTGTCAGTAATGCCTAAAGAGGTGAGTTAATATTGAGTCCTTATCTTGGGACAGGATGCGACAGGTTAGAGTATTAAGCACACAGGGCTTGCTCAATTTGCCTTCGAAATGAGAAGCAGTCAAAACAGGATTTTGCAAATTAACTTACATTTAGGGTGGGATAAGGGTGGCTGTTAGCCTCAATAAACGCAAATATTAGCCGTATTTGAGCTGTCAGAACACAAACTTAAATTGGTTGCAAGGTCAACATTGATTCATTCTACTTTAATAATCTGAATAACTGAATGTTATGCAACACTGAGGAATAAGGTTATTTGGTGATGTTGCTATGTTTACTGTATATTTTCTTTTGCTGTGAGTAATGACCTTCAGGTCATGATGCTCTCATGTCTTCCTAAATCAAAGTCACAGCCATAGCTGTAACTGCTCAGTGTAAAAACACTATCAGTTGCATCCTCTCTCTGTCAGGAGGACAAGGAAAGTATGCATCTGGCACGTTTACATATTTTATGTCAACTCATTGTCAAATTAAGAAAATTACTGCTCTCTAAGGAACCCAAATTACTGGCTTCAGATGCAAAATTATATCAAAAATAGTGTAAGCATAAATTAACTCTAATGTCTACTCTATTCCACAAAGACATATAATTAATCCTAAAGACCAGAGGAAACTGCACATAAGGAAATGAGGCAAATACATGTTTGAAGTGCTCCCTGTTTTGTCCTGCTTGGCCACGCTATGGAGCTATGTCGAGTTTGTACCCTACATGTCTCATATATCCTGGTTAATCATCGTGTACCAAGCATTCAGCCAAACCATCATAAAATATAATGATCTCTACTGGGTTATGAAATGCTGTTATGTAAGTGGGGCTGCTTGATGGCTACAGGGTTTATTTGGTTTTATACTTCTTCTTTTTTTCGAAGCCATTATTAATTTCTTGCATGTGTGATTTTCAGATATTACAGAAAAGCCATATTAATTGCTCATATAATGTGCCCATTACATAACGGCATTTCGTAACGTTTCTGTGCACTGAACTGAGAGACTGTGAAAATGGCAGGGGAAGGAAGGGGAATCAAAATGGCAGGAAATAAAGTGAGAGAAATTATAGTCTTTGTTTCTGTCTTTGTTCTTTCTTAGTTTATACACAGCTGACACCAGTGCTTCATAATGTAATTTAGCTACTTCCTCTGTGAAATCCTCTTCTCCAAGTAAACTTGCCCATACTTTCTCTGACACACACACTCACACACATATACATACACACGCAATCACTGAGTTGTAGTGGAAAGTTTTTTTGGCTCTTGTTGCCAACGGAGAGTACACAAAAGCATTCCTGTTTAGCCAAAAACAGAGACCCACCCTGGCACTCACACTCTTCGTCTAGTACACTGCATTTTGCTCATGAAAAAGAAAGATATGGAAAATTGCGAGTATAGTTAGCACACTTTTGCACAAGTTACTGGCCTTTTTCCATGAGGAAATGAATATTCCACTTCCACTTTTTTGAGTATATGCATCAGTTTTTCATTTCAATCTGCACCAACCGAAAAAGATCAAATCAGTACGCTCTTTACTTGAGTAAGATGTAGATCATTTGAGACAGTAAATTTGGTCCATTCCTGCTAACAGTTTCAAGTTATTTAACATGAAATGGAAAAGTAGGAACAGTTACAGTTGCAACACAGTTTGGTTGAGGATCATTCCCAAAGTAGATTTTGTAGATGTTTGAGATTTTGTTCTACCAGTCTAATTACTTAGATAATCCTTACAGACTGTACCACAAGCAGCTGTGCTTCACCATAGAAACTCACGAAACTTGTCTGAACATCGTTCAACTGCAACAATCTCTGAGCTGATCCAGACTGAGAAAACTGAAATGAAGATCTGTTTATTTATTTATTTTTTTGTTTTGTTTTTTTGTGTGTTCCTTGTATAATTTGTTATTTACTGAGAGGATGTTTGTATGTGGACAGCCTTTTTTTTTCTTTTCTCTTTTTTTGGCCAGCAAACATTCCCTGTCAATGAGTCACGATGTTTCCACACCCTGCCTCTTCAGCTTACTGCAAGCTCTGGCATATTGGTCTATAACCAAAGCCAGACACTCATTCTAATCATCAGAAGCTCCAGCACACAGCCACAATTCAGAATGTGATATTCCCAACACCCCACAATTGAAACATGTGGCCTGTGACTGCGAGGACAACTTGTGATTGCTGTGATTCTCAGTAAATATTCAGCCTCTGAGCACACCTTTGTTTTTTTGCTTGTGGCTTACATCATAATAATTAGACATAGTCAATGTTCCTGGATATTTTTGCTGATACTTGTGTCATAGTTGAAAAGAAACTCAGGATGTAATGATAGTCAAACCAAATACCACACATGATAGATAGAAACCAGTCAATTAACTGACATTGGAAGTGACAAAAGAAATTACCCATTGATTTAGTCATTGTGCTTCTAATGGCCTAACTAACCCAACACTAAATACATGCATTTACAGAAAGCAAAACATTTCCATCAAGTTCCAAACAAAATTGAAAAAGTTATTTATTTATTTTTGCTAAAATTTGCTCCAACCTGTGCTTTGATGATGAAATGGGATATTTTTATGGCAAATGAATGTATATTCTCTTTGGTAGTGTAATTTAATGCTCTGCAGTTGCACCCTTTCTTTTAACTGATTGTGTGTCTAGTTGCTAAACTGTTTTGTGCAAATTATTTAGTCTATTTTGAGTGGTAAGTTATGAGAACTATAGTTGCCAACAAAGTAAGATACATTAACAGTGAAACCACTCTGCTTCCTTGTGTGACATGAAAAGCAGAAATAATAGCAGCATTGAAAATTAATTATCCTTGAGGGAGGAAAGAAAATTCAGGGGGAAAAAGAGATGGGTGTAGGCCTGGACAGAGGGAGTGTCAGGCTGTCCTTAAAAGGTTTCTGTCCACGCTCTCCTCTCACATCTGAATCTTCCCCCATCTTCATCTGCACAAGTCAAAAAACTTTGGTAAGTGGATGTATGTTTTCAACTATTTCTTATTTATTTTATTTCTTTATTTTTAGAAAAAGTGGTTTTGTATTTAATACAGCTAAACAATTAATATCTTCTATGCAGCATTAGGGAATTAGGGCATTACATAGCATGAGCTGCATGAAAGAGCTTCTGGGCGTGACTTTTTTTATGTGGCATGCTGAGCAGGATAGTTGGATACATTTTACAGTGCATCGGTCTCTGAGTGTAAAGATATGATGATAACAAGACTTTCTAGAGATATTATAGTGGAATTAGTGGAAGTTTCGTAATCTAATTCAGTTGGGTGGGAAAATCAAGGCAGTGAAAATCAGTGCAGGGACAGACTTTGACCGTGCCACGCCTAATATGTTGAGAGGAAACAACTCTGAAGGGTGTAGATAAGCGGACTATGCTGAAAGGAAATGCTTAACTTATTTGATGTGCTTTTTCCACAAAACAACCTTTTTTCTTCTCTGTCTCACCATCCCATATTAATGCCTCTCATTCCAAACCAGCACGGACAAGAATATTCCCAAAAGACAGAACACAACTTAAGACATTAAAATAATAATTTTAGCTTCATCTACTTTGAATCCCTTTCATCCCGTTCACAGAAGGTGGAGAGTTAGGCATTAAAAGATAAAAAGATAAAAAGATAAAAAAAATGTATACGAGGATGTTTTATAACAGTATACTCTTGTTCCAGTAACCATGACAACAATCTTCCTGGCAATCAGTATACTCCAAATTGCCTTTGATAAATATGCTGGCAAAGGAGACAAAAACAGTTTGACCAAGGTAGAACTTTCTAATATGCTCCATAAAGAGCTTCATGGGGAAGGACTAAGTACAAAAATGGAGCAGCCTATCATTGCAACACAGAGCTGTTAACAATTCTTTGCATTATCCTCCAGAATAGTGCAGTAACATAATATCCTCAAACTTGTGTTTGTAAAGATTTCAGTTAATAATATACTGTGTACACACAGTATACACCATTGGATGTTTCACTGTCGAGCTGACTGCAAGGAGATCATCTGAGGAATAAGAAAGGGTGTGTGTTGTAGAAAAAGCAAGAAAGAATACATTCCAGTATTTACATTTTGATATTTTGCCAGGAGTTAGACAAAGACAAAAATGAGAAATATTGCAGAATGTGTGTGGGGGTGTGGAAAAAAATTGTGCTGATCGCTGTATGAAAAGGTTTATATTTGTGCTCTCCTATCACCCTCCCCCTTGTCACACTCGGTAAGAGCAGTAAGAGGGAATTTGTCTTAAATCTCCTTTTAAAATAGCTTCTTTTTTTTGTTGTTGTTTTTTGAAAAAAGTTCTCTGCATTATATTTTTGAAAGGTTTGTACCTAACCTGCAGAATTATATAGCTTAAGATGTGCAAAAGAGCTCCTGGGTTTAATTTGTGTGCTATGTGCTGTGGGGAGTATAAGATGGCATTCATCATCAGGTGATGGCTATATCCACTAATGCCGTCAACAAATACATTTCATAACCTTGCTCTTCTTGATTTTTAATAAATAAAACACTTGACTGCTACGCACACCAGCATCGGTCACATCTATGAAATATACATTATCATATGTTGGGTAAACACATTCCATTGACCACTGATAGGTAATTACATATGGTGATATATAATGTGGCGCCTTGAGTGTATATCGCTGATTATTCAAGTGATGAATAAAGACATAAAACCTCCACTGTCCATATACTAGACAGAACCACCTTGAGTTATGTGTGATCTGCTTGTGTGTAACTTTAAAATGCGTGTCAGTCTCTTGGCCCATCATTGAAGGGCCCACCCCATCATCAAATATTCTCTATTATGTCATTCTTAACAGATATAATTAACAGACTGAGGGAGACTAACATGGTCCTTCAGTTCAGAGTTTGTTTAAGATTAGAGCGGCTCGCATGGCAATGTTATGTCCCCAAATGTTACAGTAGTTTCGTCCTTCTCCACAAAAATGACATAATGATAACGCTATGTTCATGTGGTTATCCTCTACAGATATAGTCTCTCTCTTGCTGCCCCCTTGTGTTTATTTTTTTTACTTGGAGGCTTAGGGGTGGGGTAAGAAGTGGATTTTTTGTTTTTTTTTTCTCCATTAACCACCCTTTGAACACTGAATTTGTATTTTATAATTTTCAAGTTCCTATTAGTGCACAAAGCCAAATCTACATGCCAGTTCCATAATTGCCCAGATACAAAGAAAAGAGTAAGTTCAAATACCTCTGGGAAAATGACTGAAATTAGTTTTTATCCACCATCATCACTTACTCCATAATGTGACAAAAATCTATTTTCACATGTATCATTACATGCAAATATGACTCGTAGTTTTCTGACATTTGTTTAAATGGGATGAAAAGAAGAAAATGTGCATTACATTGGCATTTTGTCTCACAGCCAAAAAGAAAAATAACAGAGAGAAGGTTTGTGTCTCTCTTCTCATATCCTAATTTTCCACACTCTCAGTTGAAACAAGTCTTTGTATTATATTAGCGAGTGGAAATATGTTGGGGGCTCCGGGTTTGTACAACTTATCAAAATAAAGTGTGTCTTATATACTGATGTTATTTCAATCCTTAACCCTTATTTAAATGGGAAGAAAAGGATTAGAGAAATACTCCAATTAATGCAAGAATAAACCTTGCTAATAATATTGTCTCATTCTAGCAATCATGTCCCAGCTCCTCAACGCAATTACTATGCTTAGAGAGATCTTCTACAAATACTCTGGAAATGAAGGAGACAAAAACACTTTGACTAAGGGAGAACTCTGTGAACTGCTACATAAGGAGTTTGCTATCACACCAGGCGTAAGTAGAAAACATAGAGTAGCCTACCTCTGTAATGCAGAGCTCCAAATGTCTTTTTGCCACATGCCTGAAGTTTTACTATTTCCTTACATCTCCTCTCTCTCTTCAGGATTCAAGCAAAGCCGCGGTGGACGATTTTTTCAAAAAACTGGATAGTGACCAGAGCGGCCTTGTGGATTTTACAGAGTACGTTGCTTTTGTAGCAGCCCTCAGCGTAATTACGAATCAGCCATAAACACTTTGGTTTCATTGCTTCATAACCTTACTTTGTTTAAATGTTGCTAAATCTAAAAGCTGAGTACTCCAAGTGACACCAATATAACTGTCCCATTTGTGAAATGTACACGTCTGCATCATAAACGCTTCTATTGATTATTAATCAATGATATCATAGATTGTGACCTGGTGACAAAACAAAGAAAATAAAAAGAATGATGTCAAACTTAAAACGTTTTGTGTGCTTCTGAATAAAATGTGTATACATAATTATGTGATCTCTGCTGTGCATATACTAGTCAGTCTGAATAGAGTGCTCTAACATTGCAATACAGATCTCTTAATGTCTCTTTACCATACTGCAAAATGTATAGTATTTACATCCAGGAGTAAGTCGCCTCGCTAGGATAGCGGTGAGTATACCCACTTGGTACGTGGAAGACTGGGGTTCAATTCCCTGATGAAGAACCCCTGCCGCAACACTGGTGGCATCTTCTACTTCAGGCATGTCTTACAGACAAAGACCTGCAACGTCTTGCTTCTGAACTCAGACCAAACTGATGTCATTGTACCTGGTCCTAAGCACCTGAGATAAACATCATCTAGTTAGAGAAGCACCTCCAGTTCCACTGTTAGGAATCTTGGAGTCATTTTTGGTCAGGACATGTCCTTTGTCCTTCGTCTCTCAAATAAAACAAGTCTCCAGCCTTCCTTCACCTACGCAATATTGCGAATAGCGGTTAGGGTTTTTGCCCAATAATAAGAAGGTTGCCCATTTGATTCCTGGGCTTGGGGCCTTCTCTGCGGAGTTTGCATGTTTTCCCTGTGCTTTTGTGGGTTCCCTCCAGACACTCTGGTTTCCTTCCACCGTTGAAAGACATGTTTGTTTGGGCTAACTGGTGACTGTAAATTGTCAGTAGGTCTGAGTGTGAGTGTGAGTGGTTATTAATCTCTCTCCGTCTCTATATGTTGGCCCTGTGATGGACTGTCCTGAACCTGCCCAGGGTGTACCCCTCGCCCAACGTGAGCTGGGATTTGCTCCAGCACCCCCGTGACCTCGAAACAGATAAGCAGTAGGAGATGAATGAATGAATATTGCAACTATCAGGAAACAGCCTGTCTCAAGATGATATACAAAAACTACTGTATGTATTTGTTACCTCTAGACTAGAGTACTGTAATTCATTGCTATCAAGATGTCCAAATGATTCTCTTCTCAGCTTTCGGTTGATTCAGAACACTGCTGTAGGAATACCAACAGGAACTAGAAAAAGAGATCACATTTCTGCTGTGTTAGCTTCTCTTGATTGGCTCCCAGTAAAATTCTGAATAAAATTCCAAATCCCTCTCCAAATGTACAAAGCTCTTAATGACCAAGCAAAATTTATAACTCAGAGAGCTAATAGTTCCTTATTTTCCCAGGAGGTCACTTCACTTTCTGGATGTAGGTTTACTTGTGGTTCCTGAAGTCTCCAAGAGTAAATCGCGAGGCAGACCTTTCAGCTATCAGACCGCAATAGTTACCTTTAGCTATCATTAAACACCACTACTCATCTTCCATTGTTACTTCTGCTAAAAACAACATTGACAAACATTGTTGCAGCTCCAAGTGCACTGTCTCCCACTGTTTTCCTTTTTAATCAGATTGACTTCTGACATGGATCCTAACTTGAAACGTGGCCACTTGTAACCCCAAATCATATGTCATAGTATCTTTTTAATGAGTGGTGCAATTTATCCGTCTAGTTGTTCAATCCAGCCAATTTTAAAGTTAAATTAGACAAATGTTATATCAGACCCATATGTTGGAAACCACTGAGTCACAGCTATATCTGTTGTTTTTACTCAGTGGAGCTGTTTTATAAACCGTGTGCATGGATTGGTAAACCGAGAGAGCTTTTTTGTTTTTATTCTTGGCTCCTGTATTCCTCAGCTGGCTGCAGGGAAGCTCCACAGTCAGCCAAGGAAGCCACCGAGGGAACTCCCTTATACACTTTCAAGGAGGGATCCGAGTGGCCGATACGGGACGCGTCCTGGGGCGGTCTCATGTGTCATCGGGCTGTCGGCCTTTTCCGGCATCTTTCGGTCAGTGAGCTAGCCAATTCGATTAGCCTGCTACCAGCAGCTACTGTTTGAGGGATACCAGATGATAGCTGAACCGGGGTGGATGATATAAACAGTGTAGAAAGATGGCGGACGTCGAGGGACAAGGAATCAGTTCAGCGGTCCCTCCGTTGCCTCACCCCTCCTCCCGTAACGGCTCCAGCGGCGGTAACGTTACACCGGGCACCGGCGGCGGTAAAGTCACACCGGGCACCACTGTTACTTCGGGCCCGCGGCTGGTCCGGATAGTGAAGTCGGACTCGGGCTACGGCTTCAATGTCCGGGGACAAGTTAGCGAAGGAGGGCAGCTCCGGAGCATTAACGGGGAACTGTACGCTCCGCTGCAGCATGTGAGTGCTGTTCTGCCGGGAGGTGCCGCCGACAGAGCCGGCATTTCCAAGGGGGACCGGATCCTGGAGGTGTAAGTGGCTTCACCAGAACCGGAGAACGACTAACTTCATAATTGTCAATGGAAACCATAGCAGGCCAGGCAGGACCTGGGAGTATCACTTCACTGTGTTTTTGGTGGGACCAGGGTAGCTTTCAAAGCCTGTATGTGTGTGTGTGTGTGTGTGTGTGTGTGTGTGTGTGCGCGTGCGCGCGCGCTCTCATCTATCACACTGGTCTTCTTGCAGGGCAAAATAGCCGTTCATCCCGATGAAAGGAGTGTCTGTGTGTGTCAGAGAGGACAGATCCAGTGATCATTAGGGATTCCCATCACACTGAAACCTGCTCCTCTCCTGCACGGCATGCCAAACACATCAAGTCGCCCCTTGTACACACTCACATCGCCCTGGCCAGATGTGGTGTGGAACATCTCTGCATTGCACACTGCATCCAGTGTATCTTGCTTTGCAAGTCAGAGCAATACCATCAGCATCTCCGCATTTGGCAATGATCTGGCTGATCTGTGAGTGCTGTTTCGTGCATTGTGTTTGGGATAGTCGTCCTCACCGGCACCTTAGTATGCATGCAGATGGTTTGCTGATGTTGGGCTCTGTTGCTATGGAGAGCAACGCACAGAATACAGCTCAGCATCAGTACTGAGTCTTCAGTGTGTCTGAGTGTGTTTGGAATAAGGTGATGCAGAAAGGGAGGGATGCCCTCATTTCGATTCTGATTGGCTACACTGTCTGAAATTTCGCCGTCTCATTGGCCGGGCTTTGCACATTTTGGAAATGGGTGGTCTGCAGTAACCCAGCAGTTTGTTGACCCCATTATTTCTGTGTGGTTTTTATTTGTGTTAGTTCGGTCAATATCATCCATGGTGTATGTGACCTAAGTGTACACTACTGCTATATCTATACTGTGCTCATTTGTCACTGTCTTCTATTCTGTCACTCATCGAGTTGAAAATACATGCCCAAATATTCATAGACCTTAACACGATAATCACTGTATATAGCTGAAGGTTTGACATTGATGGATGGAGCCTTTCTGTCTGCCTGTCAGCTACAGTATGTACACAATAAGTACAGTACATACACACAGTAGAGTGTCTGTGTACTGGCCGCAGTGCTATAGAAGTATTGCTATTCACAATGCAATCAATATTTCTTTGCCCATTTACAAATAGCCCCTGCTCTCAGAGTTCAGTGCAGAATATTCTGTTCAGCCCCCTTCTTCATGATAAAGGTGTAATCATGTTCGACAATCAAAGCGATACTCCTGACTTTGAATTGAGTACGTGTATGTGTACGTGTAAATTAATAGTTGACTTTCAATTATAGAGAGAAAAAATTAGACAGGGTAAAGCAGGAAATGTCTCTTCAAAGCTGTTTACAATGCTCAGTAATGCTGAGCGTGCAGGTGCAAAGGCCAATTCATCATATGATAATAATATACTCAGTACTCATAAAGCTGCTGGAATGGAAAACAGCCAAAATGCGTAGTCTGTTTTTTCGCTGTAAGTGACATTTGCTGTTTTTTCCACCGCACCACCATGGCTCCACTTTTCATTTTTGCACATTTCTATCTCTATTCTATCTCTACCATCACCTTTCCTCACAAACACCAGTTTCAGTTTTGTTATTTGGGCCCTAGCTTTGATTATACACTCATGCGCAACTTCTTCCTATTGTGTTATTAGAGAGCTTGTGTCCACTGAGCTCTAGCCCCGTGTTAACCATCCAATATAAGCCATGCCATGATGTAATGCCTGACATAACAGATTAGCTGTCAGTCCTCGTTCCATCAGAAACATTTCCTGTCCTAAATTTTTTGTGTACGTTCCTGTGAACAGTTGGATGTTATGCTTGGCACAGTAACTTGTGTAGTTGCATCTAGCTATAGACCAGGAAAGGCAAGCTAACTTTACACTTCGTCACACTTTCTAACTTTGTCATCAGATGAAGAAAGTTTGATGGTAAATGTGAAGGTGAAAAATGGCCCTCATCTAAAAGATGACAGTAAAGAGACATGCTTACCATCAACTTCATCGAAAGTGAGAGTTTTTGGAGTTTGATGGCATTGTTGAGGGTGAGTTCATGGTTCCATGAAGAAATCATTTACCACAAGACTACTTGTGGTAAATGATGCTTGACTGAAATCCAAATCCATAGATATATTTTATTCCGTTTCAAATCTGCCCATATTTATAGTTAACAGTAATCTCATTAAAATATCATAAAACTGCACAATTATACCACTCCACATGTCACAATGTCTTTTCTTAAGCTTCTTCTTCTGAATTCTCCTTCAGATCTTTTCTTGATCCCATAATGTTGTCTATCAAGGTCAAGGAGAGGTCATTAGAAAAGGAGATTACTTTTTAAGAATGAGCTAGTTACAGTGTGTTAGTCAAAAGTAAAATGCAACATTGCAAAACACTTTTTGGCCATATCTCCAAAACCCTTCAAGTTTTGACACAATCTAAGAAAAATATCAAAGAGAATATAGTGATAAAGTGAGGCCATTTAACATCCCATGGTTAACTACATTGTGACATCATAATCCAGCCATCCATCTTCTACCGCTTTTCTGTTTCCGGGTCACGGTGTGACATTGTAATGTTTTATAAAACATTTCTGGCCATTATTCAGTAACTCAGGAAACGGGAAGTTTTGACCATATTTCTGCAACTAAACTGGTTGGTGGAAATATATCAGCATGAAGCAGTAATTCTAGTTCACTGCTGACTGAAGGATGTGACCCCTCACTAGTTTTGCGGTTGTCAACGTTACCAAAGGTATTCATTGTCGACCTCAATAGCCATTACAAGGAAGAGATGGCAACACATTTTTCAGCCTCTATGGACAGGAGTTCACACAATAACACACGACAATATTGCTGACATTTTCGGACACAAAAAGTGAATACTCTTCATCTTATGTTTAGGTCTAGCATGCACAAACCCTTTCCCTAGCATAACAGCCCTGTGAAGCTAGTTATTTTGCCCCATGGAGTTTGAGGACATTGTATATTATGTTAGCCTAAATTTATCCACACATATTTCTATTTGTTATTTTTCTCCAAGGTATTGACTGGTTTGTTTTCAAGTTATTCAAATAACATTTGAGGCACCACTTTCTCCTGTGGTCTTTGGAAAAAATTTTAAATGGAAGTTTGGATAGCTTTGTGTTCCTGCAAATATCTGCAAGCTGTTGTTACCCTCTGGCATGGTTTAAATACCACCTGAAGAGGTGATTCTGAGAGCTTTTAAAAGAGATGCTGTGGCTGTTTTGAGTATAGTTAACGATAGGTCATGTTGCTCCAGCACTGTCATCAACACTGTTGTGTGTCTGACACATGGCTGCCAAAGAGCACACACCCAGTTTTGGTCATGTTCAATTCTGCTAATGTCCTAAAACAAAGGTCTTGTTCCACAGAAGGAGACAAATCCTGTCTCTGTATGCATAAACAGAAGCTAACCCTAGCCTATCAGATATCATTCTTCACTATTTGCCCTTTCGTTGAATTTATGTGCTGTTTCAGTGTTTCAGTAATTCTTACTTCTTAATTCTTAGTAATCCATTGTGCTGAGAGTCTCACAATTCAATCTTCAGCCTTGTCCCATGAGATAGGCATGCAATGCAGAATGACTGCAGATTGTTTCTGAATACAGGACCATGTAGAAATGCTATTTTTGTGAGACCTAACCTATTTCTCATTGTTATTGTAACAGATGTACTCGTATCTGGTTATTTTAAATGTGTAGTTTCGAGTTATATTGTATTTTTACATTGTGTGGTAAGATTTTTCTTATATTTTTGATACTGGAAATCCAATACAAACTAAAATGTGTCACAAACACAAAGTAGAAGTCGATCCCTATACCCCAAAATGAATATTAAAGACCAGTAGGAAAATGTAATATTTATTTCTGTATAGAAATAAATACTCTCATCTCTTTCTCCAATTGACAGAAATGGAGTGAATGTAGAGGGAGCGACACATAAGCAGGTAGTTGACCTGATCCGGGCAGGCGAGAGAGAGCTGGTGCTGGCCGTGCTGCCGGTCCCACCCCAGGAGGCCGACTGCTTGGATCCCGGGGACGACGGTTCAGCTCAGTCCTGCTACGACTACTCTGACAAACAGGCTGTCCCCATTTCTGTCCCCAGCTACAAACACACTGAGCTCAACCAGGAAAAGTTTGTGGTGGGTGCCACATAGATTAACAGTAGCCACATCTTTTTAACCATGTATTTAATGACTCTTTATAACCAACTAAGAAATAGTTATTGTCAGTTAATATCCACTTGCCTTTATCTCCCTAAGATTGATTTTAGGGTCAGTATTTTCATCATCATTTGCTCTGCCCCAACCACCTTATTCTCGGCTTCCAGGTATATAATGTGTATATGGCAGGCAGGCAGTTGTGCTCCAAGCGTTATCGGGAGTTTGTGATCCTACACCAAAACCTTAAGAGGGAGTTTGCCAACTTTACATTCCCCAAGCTTCCTGGGAAATGGCCATTTTCCCTCTCTGAGCAACAGCTGGATGCACGACGCAGAGGCCTGGAAGAATACTTAGAAAAAGGTGAGGGGGAACTTTAAAAAAAAAAAAAAAAAAAAAACAGTTATTAGAGCTAAGTGACGGAGGCAAAATGTGGGGACTGGTTTTGGAGAAATATTGTTCACAACAAAGTTCATAAATAACTGGTTTACATCATTGCAAACTGCATGATTTTATGTGTGTTTGATCTCCAGTGTGCTCTGTACGGGTAATTGGAGAAAGTGACATCATGCAGGAGTTCCTGTCTGAATCAGATGAGGTAAATAGAAAAAAATTTGTGTCTTTTTATGTCATCTGTCTATGACTCAATGTACGGTTTGTTTCTTCCTCTCATGAACTACTAGAACTATAACGGTGTGTCAGATGTGGAGTTGAGAATAGCCATGCCGGATAAAACAACACTCACTGTCAGAGTTCGCAAAAACTCCACTACAGACCAGGTCTACCAGGTAAGGGCATTGACAGGCCTGTATAACTGGTACCCAATATAACCGTGACCTTATTACAGTCTGATTTGATTCTTTTTTACCATCTTATATTCTTTCACTGTCTCTTTTGCTTTGTTGGTCAGGCCGTGGTAGTGAAACTAGGGATGGACAGTGTAACAGCCAGCTACTTTGCTCTGTTTGAAGTCATCAACCACACCTTCAGTGAGTAAGAACACAGAGACATTAGTTTGTTTATATGCTCATTGTATTGCTGAAGTAGAATCTTACATTTTTTATGGAGAACTATGAGAGTTTGGGACAGAGATTTCTGTATTTTATTTCATTTTGCAGACTTCAACACATTAGAATATCATTCCTCACATCTCATTGTTTCCTTTGCGTTTTTTCACACTTTCTTCTTCAGTGCGTAAGCTTGCCCCCAATGAGTTCCCCCACAAACTGTATGTACAGAACTATACCTCAGCCATCCCAGGAACCTGCCTCACTCTACGCAAGTGGCTTTTCACCACAGAAGAAGAAATTCTTCTGAATGAAAACCAGCTTGCTGTCAATTATTTCTTTCACCAGGTATGCGCATGTGTCTGTCATCTTTTGTGGTGTGCGTTTGTATGCATTTTTCATGTTGGTTGTTAACAATATATCCTGTATTTCTAGGCTGTGGATGATGTGAAGAAAGGCTTCATAAAAGCTGAGCAGAAATCCTATCAGTTGCAAAAGCTGGCAGAACAGAAGAAGATGTCAATGGTCAGTCCATCAGATGGCCACAAATCACACATACAGTAGTAACTTAAACCAAACGCACAGGCAAAATTACTTGGTATGGCCACTGTCTTATGTCATCCCTGCACACCCACCTGTTCAATCACTCTTTGCTGTGTGATATAATAAAGTGGAGAAGGTGCGCTGTCCTCTGGGGGTGGAGAGAACTGAGCAGTGAGTGTAGGTTTGACTATGTATAAAACTGAGAGACTCTGTGTGACAGAGAATGGTTAATAGTGGAAGAATATGCAAAAAACAGAGAGAGTAAGTTAGTTTTCTACTGTCCGGAAAGATGAATAAATTATCCTCATTTTGGTGACACAAAAAAACACCATTTTATTATTAGAATTGGGCAGAAAATCATTTTGTTTAATTGCCATTACTATAGCATTTCACTGTTTGGCTGTAAAGGTTAGTTAGAGTTAAACATAACAAAAATGCATCTTAATGCCGCTGCATCTTGTTATATATAGCGAGTAAAGACTATCTTACCTCATGTCTCCTCTCCCTATTTCTTTTCCAGTATCTGAGTTTGTTGAGGGGTTGTGAAGGTTACAATGAGATCATATTCCCCCACTGTTCATGTGACTCTCGACGTAAAGGCCACGTCATCACAGCCATCAGCATTCACCACTTCAAGCTCCACGCCTGCACTGAGGAGGGAACACTTGAGGCAAGGGCAAATGTTTGTTAGTGTGTTTTTCACTTAGTGTAATCAAAGTTTGTGTGTATAATGGAGAGACTAAAAGAGAGCTTCAAATTTATTACAGAACCAAGTGATTGCATTTGATTGGGGGGAAATGCAGAGGTGGGACACAGACGAAGAGGGCATGGCCTTCTGCTTTGAATATGCACGAGGAGAGAAGAAACCACGCTGGGTCAAAATATTTACACCATATGTGAGTATCACATATGAGTACTATAGTACTCACAGTATTACATAAGATGAGTTATTATTATATATTATATACTATTCAGATAACCAGCTTTATTATCATCCTACTGTTGTTGCCTGAACTGTATTTAAGTTTGCAGAATTAATTGGCACAGTAAAAATTTAATCTAGCACATAATCCCCTTTACAGTGTTTGTACAGTTACAAACACTGTAAAGGGGACACAAGACACAAGAGCTGTATCAAACTTCTCATCTATTTCTTTGCAAGCAAATGAACATTTTCCAAAATGTTTAACAGTTCTTTAAAAGTAAACCCCTTAAAACTGATTTTATTTGAATCTTTTTTTATTCTAAATCCACATCTCTCTCTCTCTGTGCTCACTGGGAACTGGCAATGTTCAGTTTAACTACATGCATGAGTGCTTTGAGAGAGTCTTCTGTGAGCTGAAGTGGAGGAAGGAGGTAAGGGCCATCTACTTGCATACTGACCAGCTTGCTCTATAACTGCCATAAGTGTTGCCCTCAATTCATTGTTGTTGTGTGTGTGTGTGTGTGTTAAGGTGGAGGAGGAAGCTACAGACAAGGACAATAAGAACTGCAGTAAAGATGGTATGTGTGGCAAGGTAAGGCTCTGCCTGCCTCTGTCCAGTATGTGACCCAGCAATAGTCTGGGTTAATTACTCTGATTTCTCACTTGGTTCCTCGTTACTTCTCACATTGCAGAATATTTTCCAGCTGCTGAGGCACAGAAGGGATGGAGGCACCTAGGAAGGGAGATTGTCACCTCTTAAAGTCACACCATTGTCATTGACTCAGATCAGTTTTGGCTCTCATCCAGTCCTACACCCAGCACCAATCAGCTATTAACTACATGGTCATTAATTACACTCTGTCAACTGCAACCTGAGAATCAACCCCTGAGACATGCAAACCAACAATCATCTGCAGCTGAAAAAAAAAAAAAGTCAGATGAACAGAGGCAAAAATAGCTACGCACACATGAACAGGGGACGTTTGAATCTAGCACATTGTAATCATACATTACGCCTAGCGCTGTCAAAAAGAAAGGAGGTGTCTCCAGACTTGAATTCACAGATTCAAGGCTTTTTTTTCCTATTGGCAGGGACTTGAAGTGGATTGTGGCAACTAACAAGGAGGTTTTGAGCCTCCTCCGCGGTAGACCTACTAGGACTGGAGAGCAGACGCAAACAAGGAGTTCATGGTGGACTAACAGGGGAATGCAAAAGCTGTTAGTGTACATACTGAGGAGCACTGATAACATCGATCAGCAATACTAATGGAGGACCACAGGGAGACACTTAGCGTCTCAATTTACAGATTAGAACAGCAGTGGGGGCCCCACAGTGATGACCTCAGAATGGAAGGCATAGCTGAACACGCATACATCTGTTTAGCGTAAAATCTACATTTATAAGATAAGGTTATTAACCTTGTAATGCTGGAAATTAGAGGAAGAAGAAAGAAAGTATTTCTAGGTACTGGACACATTTCTTTTTCTTTTGATTTGGATACACATATAAGACAGGGGTGACAGTGGAATACGTGAGCAAGAACATGCTTAAATTTAGATGAATGTTGCACTTTATCCAATAGTATTAACAACCTCCAGATGTGGGAAATGGAAGGAAGCAGGTAGTGAGCATAATACTGGAATAAGCCAGGTCTTATTTAGTTTACTTTCATTTTTGTCTACAACATGATAACGTATTGCTTCATAAACTGGTGTGGGCGCCCAAACATGCATTACACTTTTATGTGTGCGTTATGTTAACTGTCCACTACAGAGCAGCAGTGAGGTGGAGCGCTGGCCAGTCAGGTGATGGTGTAATACACCATGTTTAGTGGGTATTTCCCAGGCTAAACAGCAGGGGTCCTCCTCCCCCTGCCTGCTTTTCTGCTGCCAGTGGTTATTTTGTTCCCAAGAGCTCCCGCAGGATTTATAATAAGCCTCTAAATCAAACAGACTCTCCTCACGGCGCTGTTTTATCACTGTGGCTGGTATGTTCCTGTACTGTCATGCACTCCAGATTCAGGTTAAGTGATATGAGGATTTCTGGGCACAATGAGCAGCTTGCACTTTCCATCAGCGTGATAAATAGGAAGATAACTCACATGCATTTAAGGCTTTGTAGCAACTGATCACATTACCGCAGCGTTATATAATAATTTGCCTCCAAACAAGCCCTGATAATGTTGAAGTTCTTAAATTTGTACAGTAATAACTATTCATGTGATGATGCAATGCTGACTTCAGTCATTAATTACATCATTAACCCGACAGTCCAAATGCTTTAGTTCTGACTTAATTCTGCAGCTATTACAGGTTCACCTGCCACAAGCTTTTGAGTCGAGCACTCCTATTAGACCTGGGTGGGTTAGGGTATTTTAAGTATTTTACTTTATTATGGTATGGAGAATAATATTTTCCAAAATCAGTGACTCAGCCACATCACTGTATGTGATATGGTTGATTTTTGTAAAATAACAGAAGATTATTAAATTGACTGTCAAATATATCAAACCAAACAAAATAAAGACCTCAGTAAAAAAAAACAAAAAAACAATTAACACATTTTTGATTGACGGTTGCATTTGAGACATGATTTTGGGAAAAGAGATGTGTAAAACGATAATATTAAATAATCACGATATAAGGACACTGAATGTCAGGACATTTTTATACTCGGTTGTTTCCCAGCCCTAACCTACATGGCTCATAATGGTTATATTCAGGATTTTTACCACCTGCAAGTCACAGGTTGGCATTAGTAGCTCTCAGTAAAAGTGCTTGTGGGTTCTGTTCTACAAAGCCATGTTGGATGATTAATGTGCTCCAATGGGCCCTGGTGAATGTGGAAAGGGGATTTAATTGAATGTGTTTGGGCTTGACTTGGATGTGCAATCCGAAAGGCCGAACGCTTTTCCTTCGATTCTTCCTGTTTAGTGAACCATGGTTGAAGCAGTCCACTGTCTGACAGTCTGTGACCTGCCCATTTTCAGGTGTGGGCTCTGTTTGGCTCACTTCTGTCATTTTCTCACTCACTCTGATTAAAGTCAAGCATTGCTTGCATTATTTATATCAGTAAGATACAATGTTAAATTCTGCAGCTCTGTTAAGTATTTCACCTGGTTTGGCTTGGCCTTTAAAGAGTCTTGCTGAGAGGAACAGATTGATTGACATCCTGCAGGTTCTTTTGACATGTTGAAATGTAAAATTTAAGACAAAGTGTTTGGTTACGTCGCTTACTGTAATAAATTGTAACATATTCTTTTAAATAAACTGATTTGATGATGCAATGAGTTTTTGAGTTTTGGCTTCAGAGATAAGTTTGTCTTTTGAAACCAGGATTTTACACTAACTCCTAACTTCACTTTGTGTCTGTTTTCTTTCCTGTCTTTTACCTTCCTTTCCATATTACTTTTCTCTCCAACTTCTTTTAATGAGATCTGGGAGTCAATTACCCAACAGGCAGTGAAATGGCAGTTTTACATCGACCAGTATCTAGTGTGTGCTCCAGTAATTAATAGATATTGACTGTTGGTGGTTTGGAATATAATGTTTGAACATCTGAACTTTGATTTTACCAATTTTGTCTCCTGATGGGCAAATGAGTATCAGTTTCATGCAATATAAAGGGAAGACGATGAATAGCTTGAAGTATAATTCAAGAAAAACATAAGAATATACTTTGTGGCTGACTGCTTTTGGGATTCAGCAGTAGAGATATTGGCTCCATTTTATTTCCCCTGCAGGATGTTCCAGCTGTACTGGTGGATTTTCTCCAATATTCTCCTACATTTCAAAACATGGAGTACAGAGACCTGTGACTGTCTGTGGAAGCCTGGAGATGTGTTTGCAACCTGTGGGATGTTCTATTCCTTCTTTCAAAGTGTGAAATGCTGACCCACCAGACACGAGTGAGCAGAAAACATCACTGCATTATTAAGTGGTCATTGTCTTTTTCATTTTCAGTCGTTTAAATGAAACTATTAATTTAGCTCAGGTTATTTTTCTTCTTTATTCCATATTCTTGGCTTCTCTTGTTTTTCTTCTGCATGAGGAATCTCAATACAGAAGTGCCAGCACTGCCTAAGCAGCAGCGTAAGTGAGCAGTGAGATGTGTGTGTAAGAGCTGGAGAGACAGAGAGCTTCAGGGGTATGTGTGGTCACTGCATTGGGTCTGCAGCAGGGTCCGTACTTCACCACTTGCTGTGTGTGTGTGTGTGTGTGTGTGTGTGAATGTGTGTGCAGATTTGTGCGACAACCGCAACCCCACACCCAGCAGTGGCCCCATGATACCAGAGATGTTTTGTGCTTCCCACTCTCTTGCTCTGCTTTGATGAGTCCGTTTGGTTCTCCTCTGAGCAAATAGCTCAGTATGAGCTGTTGACACAGAGCTGGTGGACGACTGAGCTTCTGGAGGAGGAGTATATTATAGTTTACAGATTTATTACCTGAGCCGTATTGCATCTCTCAGCAGCCCTACCAGTAATACACACAAAAGGAGATCAGTACAGTATTGAAGAGCACAATGAATTGCGCCCATATTGAGCTACCATTCTGGCACATGCTTTATCAGTGGTGAAGCTGTTTAAAACCAAATAAATAGCTTGGGCTGAAGGTTTGACTACACCAATGAGCCAGATTCAATCATCATAAAGAGTTTTTAATGATTTGATCATCAATCATATCAATAATTTGATGTAGACACTGGTCTGGTCTGAGCAGAGTTTACAAGAAGCAGAGGAGGAGAAGAGGATTTGCTCCTCTTCATCCTCCCCCTTCCCTCCGCTGCCCTTCCTCCTCTCCCTCTCTCATTAATGAGCAATCAGTTAAAAACTTTATTGGTCCCTATTGGCTTTATCAGCACATTTCCCTCCCTCCTCTGTTTCTCTTATCCATGCACCTTGTTCTGCTTGTATTCGTTTTCATTCTGCATCGTCTCCACCGCAAAGTCCCCCATCTACCCCCCCACCCCCGCCCCCCTCCACCCACCCTTCCACCATCCCTACCTCCGCCTTTATTGCTGTGCTTCATTACCTCCATCATTCCCCTTCCTCTCTCTGGCTCATTTTCCTCGTCTTCCCCCCTCCTCTGTTTCTGGGTCCTTTTCGAAACTTTGATTGTGGCCGAGCCAGAGAATAGAAAATCTGATGCCTTTCCAGTGGCTAGAAAAGACGAGACATTTTATTTCACATTTACAACTCAGTCCGTCACAGCTTGTTGGCATTGGATTCCAACACTTCTGCAAGATGTATGTCATGATTTCTACTCAAAGCTGGAGTCATGATGATTTTTCTGCATAACTGTGTGTGTCTGCACATCTATGTGTCCGTTCGTGTATGTGTGTGTGTGTGTGTGTGTGTGTGTGTGTGTGTGCCTTGTGAAAAAGGATTGTTAGAAAACCTGACATGATCTATGAGTCTGAAGCTCACCTAGCCTGCACAGGAAGACAATAATATTTCACATGAATAGAACTATAGCCTTTAAAATATTTCCCTCAGCTGCGTTCCGCTTGTATGGATCATCAGTGTTTTTCCTAACACGGGAATGGGAGTTGTCCAGCAATTATTTTGGTAGATATTGAGTCCAGATTTCAGTGACAGTTTTTATGTTTGCTTTTCATGTGAGGTATGTTGAGGTTGTCCTTTATGCGATATGATTTATAAGCAGGTGCAACACTCATGGTGCTGACAATGCACAACAGTGTTGTGACACAGTTGATCTTTATCTCAAGCGCCTGAACTTTTTCTGTTTTGATATGAACTTATTAATATTTGATTTTGTTTTAATTAACTACACAGCCGTAATTTCTGAGACATTATTTTTTCAGGATCCACATTTACAAAACTTTTCAGTCAATGATTATTCTGATATTGTCGGTAGTTCAATAGAAATCATTGCAAAGAGGAACTGGGATCACTAAATATGAGCAGTAACTGGTATGTTCAATTCAAAATTGGAAAATCAAATCTTAAATTGTACTTTCTAAATTGCACTTCGATCCTTAGGAAATAATTGCTGTCACGGCAACAGCAGTTGTGCTTCCAACAAATCCTTATCTGTGTCACACTCTCTCAAATCTCTCAGCCCGTCAGAGGAAGTCCTTTGACAGTGCTTCTCCAAAGTTGGGTGCAGCCATGAGAATAGCGATGGTACAGATGATGTTGAAAACACTGAATCCGACCAGGCACAGGCGGTCGATGACAGCTGCAGCAAACTGCCACTGCTCTGCCAAACTCAGCTGCCGGTCCTGCTCACGAACACGCTCCACTAAGAAGTGCACCTCTGCCAAGAGAGCCTGCAGCTGATTGTCCACTGCCTCAGATCGAACAACACTGCTGTGGGTGTTCATGGAAGATGACCTCCCTGCTCCAGTCCCAGCCTCTAAGCAGGATCCAGAGGCTGTGGGTGATGGATCCAGGTCTGGAGATATTTGAGCTTCCAGTGGGGAATTCCCAAACTTGGATGATGGAAGGTTGTGATGGATTGATGTATCTGCAGCTGGTCCTCCTCCTCCTGTTGCACCGTCCCCTTCTCCCCCATTCAGTCCACTGTTGAACCTCCCATGACTGGTGATTCTGCTCCTCTGAACGGGCTGCTCCAGTTCTGTTGTGGTCTGGAAGGCTGGGAAGCCCATGTACGGCAGATGACCATTAGGCTGGAAGTGTGGATTGGGGCTGGGCTCTCTGTGGCTGGGATTAGGAAGGATAACGGCCTGGAAATTAGGCCTATAAAGCACCGGGTGTGGCAAAGGGTGGCTGAGCTGAGCAAGGTTGGCCTGCAGGGAGATGAGGCCCTGCGGCAGGATGGAGGGCACCGGGGTGGGGATGGTGGTGGTGGTCGTGGTGGTGGTCGGGGAGGACAGTGTCTTGCTGTGAAAGTCTGTCTGGCTGTTGGAAAGAGTTGGTTCGGCTCTCTCGCCTGGACGTTTCATCCGCAGGAACCAAGGAACCCACTGCAGAAGAATCAAGTGCATCTGAGAGATGAAGGTGAGAGAATTAGAGCACATGTGCACATTGAGGATTAAATCCTTAAACAGAATAAATATTCATCTCAATTTGGTCACTGTATTCATAACATTGCAGAGATTTGTTGCTCTCATGTTAACTCCGGACAAACTCATGAGATCTGGATTGCAAAACTTGGGACCAGGGGTGGTCACCACCCTGAGACACTGAAACAATCTGTCCAAAAGATTTAAGTCTAATAAAACATACTTTAACAACATAATTTCACATGAGGTTTGTTTTCAATCTCAAGCACATTTTTATTATTTTAGATAATTTTTTCATGTGTTGGATTTAAATACTTTGGAATTTTGTTTTCAGCACTGTGCAGAAAATGTGTCATCACCATCGCAACTTACCCATTGTGGCATATGCCCATTGTTAGGGCTGTGGTGATGGAACTGAAGGACGATGACTGTGGCCACAACCGACATCCCAACAATCACCATGGTGCTAGCAAAGTACTGACCTGTGACAGAAAAATATTATGCTCAAAATGGTGCAAGGAATCTGTAAACTATTCAGAACACTGGTGTCCTCAAAACCCACAAAAATCCCCAAACTTGGGCCTTGACAGAAAGAAAGACGGACCTATCAGTGGTACAGAATCAGAAGTGGCAGGCATAATCTCTGCAACCATCAACATGAAGACAGTGAGAGACAGCAGAACCGTGATGCCTTCAGGCAGACCAAGACGCCAGGGAGTCGCAGGTTGCCATGAAAAAAGAAGAAAAAATTCTTTAGCAGCAAAGAACATTGTCACTTAGTGGAGAAGTATACTTTGTATGCTGCACTTGACTCCTCACCACGCTCATCTGTCTTTTTGACACTCCTAGGGAAAACTCATTTGATTTTATTCTTTCATCTTCCTTCTTGCCTTTTCTATTTGTCTTTTCTCCATCTCTTGTTCCCTCTCAGCCCTCCTGACCACATGCAAATACTCAGCATGACAAATTGAAAACTGTGAGGGTAAAATGAAGTGAAATCTTTGATTTCACAAAGGAAATTTAAAAAAAAAAATTGAAGACAGAAATATTTTTTGTCATATAGAAGTTTCATTCAATGTTCCCATTTTGTTATTGTCATAATGTCCCTCAACACCTGTTCTTTTCTTCTCTCCTCTTATTATTCCTCACCGAGGCTGATCTTTTCTCCAGAATTGGCAGGGAGCAGGAAGACCAGCAGGGTCATGGAGGAGAGGAGCACGCAGGGGATGAGGAGATTGAGAGCATAATACAAGGTCCGCCTTCGTAAAGTCACCACAAAGGTAACATCAGGGTAGGGCTCTGCACAACAGTCATAGAAAACTTCATGACGACCTCCAGGGACCTCTAAATGAAAAGGGACAGACTCAGATCCAGCAAGGGAGTCATTATAATTCATAATACAGCATGGGAGAGTGGGGAAGCCAGAAAACAAACAATGAAGAGTGCCTTGTTGCAACCAGTGAATATTTTTGACTGCAAATGGGTTTTAAAGTGCCGTGAGATGAGAGTGTAGGTAGATTTGACTTATTAAAGTGAGGACTGTTTCTGCCAGAATGATGCTGAAGTGCTGAACTACAAGTGCCTGAAAGCACAAAAAACATTGAAGCCAAAAGTGTATTGTTATTATTATTGTGTTTTATTCAATGAAAGGCGCAGTGTAACTTATCTAACATTCTAATTATACATCTAAATATAAATGTAACTAATCAGAAAGTCGTTACTGTTACAGAAGTGTGTGTCAGTAATGTAAGCACAGTTGCTAAGCAACACATTTTGTCTTGACAGTTTGTTTTACCCAGTAGGTCCCACTCTCCATTACGCATGTATGCTGATAAATCCGCCTCCTTCATCTGGATATCCAGCAACCAACCATCAAAGGTCCAAGAGCCAAACTTCATCTCACAGCGCTGGATGTCAAATGGAAACCATCTCACATCCACATTACACGTGCTGACAAATATTCCTTGAAAAGCACAGGAGAACAGTGAGTAAAAATTTCAATAAAGTCAAACCATCCCAAGATGTAATGGGGGAGAAAAACTTGATTCAAAATGTTGCTGGAGCCAGCTGGAAGTAAGCAAGAAAATATTTGGTTTCAGAAAACATCTTGAATGAATTGGCTTCTACATTGGGGACAGCTCGAGTGTATGCAGAATGCTTGAAGGTGGAGTTTGGTTTTGAGAGTGCTAGTTAATAAAAACTCACCTGGAGGCAGATACTCACAGAAGCCACTGGAGTTCACCAGCACATTGGTCTTAAAGGTGGCATCAAACTTATCATGAGCACTGAAGTATAGCAACACAGTGATAAGGCAGGTAAAAGATCAGCAGAGGTCCCTGTGTATATCTGTGTGTGTGATCAAGTGACTCATACCTGTTGTAAAGCAATATGTCGGGTGTCCAGACCTGGTCAGGAGTGAAACGCAGGTTCTTTACTCCAGGATACTCTGACTGGTTCCACTGGAGGTAGTGGTCGTACCACTGCTGAGAGACGCAAGCACAACACTGGTTTTACACGGGAACAACAATTTTCAGATAAATAGACTCAAGATAGGACTTCCAATGTCATTGTGATTATTATTATTATTATTGTAAAGGTTTTTTTCCACCCACCCACGCTTGTATTGAATATCTATCTGCCCTACAAGAGGGATCACTCATTTATTGCCCTTTGTGAAGATTTCTTCCTTTATTTATTTATTTATGCGTTTATTCCTACTACAGCTCCACGGATAAAGGCACCAAATGGCTTCACTTAAAATAAGTAGTGACTCTAAAAAGAAGAACAAATCTGCAGCTAAGTGTCCAATATCACCCGACCAAAGTCTCCATTATCAAAACTGAAACGTGGCCGGCATCTGTGATGACAGTGTGCATCGTCTATTAATATATGAGTTGAATTTTCACAACACCAACATCAATATGACATTATTAAAGTTACATACTCACCATCTGCAGCCAGGCGTTCGTGGTGAGGATCTGATTCTTTTCATCCTTCCACAGTACAAAGAAAATTAGAGAATAGGTGATTTAGTGATTTAAGGAAAGGCTCCCCTCTGTTGGTTTATGTCTCAAAACAATATACTTAAGCCTGCAGCACACATATTTGGACAATGCAGGGATGATGTTAGCTTGAGGAGAACTTTTCATAGAATAATACTTTGGAACTGCTTTTCACAGCCCATATGGAGGAGGTATAATAACAGCGGTTAATATATCTTCAAAAGTTTGTTTGTATTGTTTTAAGGCTTGAAAATTTTGCTAAATTTAATTTTGCAAAGATGCATCATGCATACCACATCCATGATCTGCATTAGGGTAAAGGAGAACAGCACAGTGAGAGTCTGGGAGTCGTTGGCCACCGGCCGCTCCATGGGGTTGTAGTCCCTCAGCAGCTCCCTGAGCAGAAAGCGCTGGTGAGGACCCTGCACTGATGCTGATCAGGTTAATGGAGGGGAAGGGAGAGGTTGGAAAAATGGGAGAACAAAAGTGGAGCGAGAGAAAAAGTGACAGTTACTGTCAGAAAGCACTGAAAGGAGCGAGGAAGCAGAAAACAGAGTGATTGCAACAGTAGTGTTTGCTGGTTAAAAAAAAAAAAGTGGTGTAAAAACTGATGTGTGAGAGACAAGAAAAAGGAGATCCCTCAGTGGAAATTAAGGAGGAGAGGAGGCAGAAAGAAAAAGAGAGAAGAGCAGAGAGAAAAAAATCCCCTTCTCCTCATCAATTAGGTCTCAGATTGATCACCGGCAGACAGTCAGTCTTTCTATCGCTGTAAAAATGTCACTTTTCTCCCAAAGAGGAAATACTGAAGTCATTAAACACTGAAACACCCCAGACAGACAGACACAGCACTCCTTACAATGAAAGAAGGGAGCTCTCTCTCTGTGCCTGATAACTTCACCAAAGGGTTCAATTTGCTTCTGATTCATTCTCCTCAGTGTGATCACAGTGATGTGGAGGGGAGCTATCGTTGGCAGATGTAACTGTAAAGCTACATTTACTTAAAATAGCTACACAGTGCCTGTTCTGTAGCTAAATAGCAGCTACAACTTTTAAAACCACATTTGCTACAGCAAATGCTCAAAGATTAATGCAACCTTTATGTGGCGTCAAATCTATATTCACTCTCCAGACCATAATTAACAATATAATGCCTATAATTCACATGAATAGTTCCTTGTTCCCATGATGGTAATTCATAGTAAATCTATCTATCACTCTAATAACTATCTATCTAAAAAAATGCAGAGCCCAGCTATCTCATCTGCTGGGAAGATGATTACATTGCTTACTCATCATAAAAATAAATCTATTTTTTTCTGTCTGCCTGCTCATCAACATTCTCAGTCTATGTGTGAGCTGCTGTGCACAACACAGAGAGCAAACCCCCTCAGCGGCACAGACATTAGTGTAGAGACCACATGCAGTATCCAGTTAATAGCACGGCAAGAAAAATACACACTTGTTCGAGCATAGTTTCACTTAAAGCACCAATGAAAGTCACTCACCTCGGAGCAGAGTCGCGAGTATCAACAACCAAAGAGCTACAGTCTGCCACATACTGCATTCATCTGACTGAACAGAGGAGTGGAAGAGGGAAAAATAGAGAGAGGAGGTGAAAGAAGATGAAGGAAGGAGAGAGAGATCCAGATTAGAGAAGAAGGGTTGTAGAAAACAAGAGGAGAGAGTGTGATGTCAGCCGTGGCAGAGCAGGACAGGGAGGAGAAACAGAGAGGAAAAACAAGCCGCAGAAAAAGAAGTGGGTGAGAAACACACTGAAAGGAGGACTCGTGTGAAGAGGAAGATGCTGTGTGTTGGAGTCAATCAGCTTGTGACAGACAGGTGTACCTACCCCCAACCTATGCAGCTTAAACTTCTTCATGCTTCTCTGTCTATCAGCTCATTTTTAATTTGCACTTATCTGATATTGCATGTCAGTCATCCTCTATCATTTCACTGAAGACTATTTGCTGCCCATTGTCGATGTATAGACCTCAAGAGTGGCTTTGTATTTTTGAGGGACAGCTATGAAGAGGGCCATACAGGGGATGGATGTAAAAGCAGTCATTCCACACGATGTTTTAAAAGGAGATTGAATGAGGAACAGAAAAATCCCATGTATAAACACTAATGACATAGGACCATTTTAAAGCCATTTGTTTCTTTTAACTGCTTCCGAAGAACTCAAGTCTGACATCAGCACATTTACAGAGTAATGCTGACACCCACAGGATGTGTTGATAAAGTGCAAAATGTCAGTTGCCCAAAAATCTGTGGTCTCCCAAGGGCCCACAAGCACGTAACATGAGTTATTTAGTCCTCCAAATGTCACACAAGATAAAAGCCCTAGGTGAGAGACCAAAGTATTTCAGCTCTGATCAGTGTATTCACTTTGCTCCTCTGTGAAGAAGGCAGGAAGAAGTACTAACACCACACTGTTACATTTGTCTGAGTACAAATGTTACATTTTAATTCAACTTCAGTAAAAGTGAAAATGTATTATCAGTAAATTGTGTGTTCTATTCTGATTATTTTTTATAAATAAATCTACAGATTTCTGATCTATAAACATTCAAAAAATATCTCATCACAATTGCTCAGATAGTTCAGAGATAGCAAATACACCCACACTTTGACAAACTTGGAGGAATGCTTTCAAATTACCAGATGACAGATGTGATGACACCATTAAAACTGGAAATGGGGAGACAGTAGGATAAATTCTATGGAACCGTATTGCATAATGCAGGCTGCTTTATTATGAAGAAAGACCCTAAAAGACAGGAAGTCTCCTGCAGTGGATAAAACAATGTGGCACAGCAGTCAGAGGTGGAAACTGTGCTAACAGGCTATTGAGGGAGTACTGAGAGCGGAGCAAAAGACGATAAAAGGTTGAGAGCTAACGTTAGAACAATGATTAACCAACAAATGCAGGGAAAGATACTGCTGAGGTCTTAGTGGGGAGAGATCTGTTAGAGAAATATAATCAGGAGTTCACTGAAGGTCTGGACTTTAAAGAAAAGGATAATGTTAGTGATAGAAGAGGAGGGACATGGTGGGAGTGATACACAGCAAGAAGGCATTGTGAAATTAGGTTGAAGGCTGTTAGCAGTGTGCAAACATTGATGAGGTAGGTAAGAAGAAAAGGAGACACTAAGGCAGCATATATCCAATGTTCTGTAAATAAAGCAGACAATCATGTCAATCTGTCTTTTTAACTGAAAGAATAGAGCTATAAAGAAATTTGGAAGAACAGCTAAAGGGAAGAAGGCATGCACTTTGGGGTCTTTAAGAGATTAGGTGCTGCAGAGTGCTGCAATTGAATACTGACTCTCTTTAATAATATGAAAGGAGGAAACTCTTCCCACATTTTGGAAGCACACCTACCATTTTAAACTCATGGAAAGATGTTGCACAGGGAGCTTCTAACAGATTTATTGAAGCAGAGGTGCTGTGTGAAATGTGGTCTATAGCCAGGAGGAGAGATGGTTAACTCAAATCTGAGATAGAGCAGGAGGGACTAGATGAAATACATGATAGGCAGGAAAGAGGGGATTTAACATGTTCAGAGAAAAAGTCTGTTGTATTTAGTAATAAGAGAACAGACTGACAGGATGTACAACTGAAAATTCCTCTGAGTTCTCTTTTATTAAGGCTTTTGTGGAAATGGAAATTGAAAGACAGCATTGTAACTTGGTGAGAAAGTGTAATGCAATGGAGGACGATCCCTCTGTGTCAGTAAGGACATCACATATTGCCCAAGGTACACTTAATGATTCACAGAGCACTTGTAAGATCAAGATTACATGTGTTCTGAAGTGGCAGAGCAGCAGCAAAATCTGCTCTTAAGAGACAGCACAAGCAAAGGCACTGGTAATAAGTTATGGGGCCTTTCCACTTCAAGATTTACTTGAAGAAATGAGAGAAACTCCACTGAGAATTTGACAAACAACCTTGCCAAAGCAGTATATGAGTTAACTAAAGAAAAACCGGGGGGGGGGGGGGGGGGGGGGGGAGCCTGCTAAAATCAGTTTAAGAAAACGCGTGGATTGGAATACCTAATTTTCACAACAAATAAAGAGATAGGAATGCTCAGGTTGAGGGAGGAAGGAGTGACCTCTACCATTCACCTGCAAGTTTTGTCTCAGAAGAAAAATAAAATGAACATGTGGTAGTTTAGTGGTGTTTATAGCGTCATCGGACATTATCTCCAAATTTATGCAGATAGAAAACTCCGAAACAGGACAATCTAAATTTTACAAACCAGTCAAAATGATTAAATGCAAATGGCTGTCTAGGAGCATATAATTTGGCCATTGGAGTGGAATGAGGAGGTCAAACTGTGAATAGTAATTAATTCATATTTGGCTTCAGTTGAGACTATACAACAGGGGGAACTGTCGATAATAAATGTTGGGGGGTGGAACCAATGAGGCAGCTCATATGGTGGTTAAGGGGGCATAAATGAAGAGAGACATAAATGTGAGGGCACTTTCTGGCACAAAGAAACTTGATCATTGTTATGTAGCACATGACTGTCTTCACTGCGACACTTGGGGGTGAAGATGAGCACAGATGAAGCTGGACTTTGTGGACATGCAGACAACCAAGACAAACCACAGAAACAGTCAGGTTGTAAACTGGCTGTCTTTAGTGCAGCCTGTGAGTGGAGCCAACGTGGCCATTAGTCACCAGTCTCCCGGAAATTAGGAAGAAGGAAAATATGACGATGATGGTGATGGTGATGTTGACGGTCATGGTGATGACGACCTGGTGCGTCACTCTCATGCGACGCGTGGCTGCGGTGTCAGTCGCCAGCGTTCTACGTCACTTCTGTTGGCAATAATTCTTTGATTGTTTTTCCGTCGCTGCATTAACATCTTTTCACGCCAGCAGGAGCCGGCGGAGGAGAAGCACCTTAGACTGCAGGTAAACGGATGAAGCAGGGAGCGGCCTCCGTACAGTGTGTTCGGGTCAGTGCGGGGCGGCAGTGTGCGTGTTTTGCGGTGGCAGACAGTGAAGTGACTGCTGCAGGCGGTAGGTAAAAATGGTGCAGTGCCAGTGCAGAGCTAGCAGGTAGGCTAACGTTAGCCGGAGGAGGGACGAGAGCAGCACCGCTCATTCTTTACCCCGGAAAAAGTCTGACACCATGTCCCGCTGAGGGTTTTAGGTGTGTTAACTTCGTCTAACACTGCAGGGTTTCAGGTTACGTCCGTTTGTTGCTTCAACAAGAATAATTGGAGGCTTGTAAACGAGGACTAAAGAGTTTCCTACCGAGTCTTGCTGGTGAAATAATCTGACCCTCATTCAAAGGAGGAACTAAATCCACCATCTCCTCTGAGTCAGAAAAACCTGAACGAAGAGTCTGTTTAAAGCCTCAAACAGCAAAATGTAACGGCCACGTGTTGCCTTGTCTAGAATATGATGCTTTTTTCTCATCACAGCTGCGCTGACTGTACAGGACTGAATATTAGCTGACTGTATCCGCTAAATCTGTTTTCCCTTGGATGTAAACATTCAAATAAAAATGTGAACAATCTCTGGTTATCGGAAGTACATTGACTTGAACACAGATTTGACTAAATGAACAAATTAATCATTTACACAAATAACTTTTAACTTTATGTATGTAATGCCCCTCTAGTTTCTAATGCTGTATGAATCGGGTGAGTGTTTATTGTTTCACGCACACGTCCATGACCCTGCTGTGCTAATCGTGTCCTTCAACTGATTGCACACGTGTTTTCGCCACATTACACCACCCTGGTTACTACACCCCGTGTTCCCCTCCTGCTTCGCGTGAATCACGAGAGCCTGATGAAAGCACGTGGTAGTGTCCTGCGTCCCTCAGTGTGTCGTGTGCCTTGTGTCCCCGGTCCCCCAGTGTGTCGTGAGTCGTGTGCCTTGTGTCGCCGGTCCCCCAGTGTGTCGTGAGTCCTGTGTCCTGTGTCCCCGGTCCCCCGGTGTGTCGTGAGTCCTGTGTCCTGTGTCCCCGGTCCCCCGGTGTGTCGTGAGTCCTGTGTCCCCGGTCCCCGAGTGTGTCGTGTGTCCCCGGCCCCCCAGTGTGTCGTGTGTCCTGTGTCCCTCACTGTGTCGTGTGTCCCCGGCCCCCCAGTGTGTCGTGAGTCCTGTGTCCTGTGTCCCTCCCTGTGTCGTGTGTCCCCGGCCCCCCAGTGTGTCCTTGCAGCGAAAGGGGCGCATTGGTTGTTTATCTGGTCTCAGAGCATCATCCTTAATGGAGGAGCTGTAGTTTTCCCGTGATTTTACACACCCTGTCCTCATCTGATGTGCCTCTCAGGACCACGTGACTCAAAAGATAGCTAGGTTTTCTTCAGAAATGAAAGCGAAACTATTTTCGCCCCAGTCGAGCGCCGTATCCCTTTCCTTTCCCTGAGCTTTGTTGGTGTGACAGTGTTGAACCATATTTCACAACAAGTAGCGGGTGTATAAAGGCGAGCAGGCTCGTTGGTGTTGACATGCTGGGAGCTGCTGACCGGATCTCACTCATCTGAAGCGGAAGACCGTGTGCGTCGGAAAAGATCGTTTTACAGATGAAACTAAAAACAGCCGAGGGATTTCAAAGTTTTGGTTTGGTTTAAAGTACTTTTAAAGTTGCACTTGCGTGTTTATTTTTACGTCTTTACTCCACGTTTCGTGCGTGGTATGCAGATTTTTTTTATTATTAGTATTACTTTTATTTTTTTCACAGCCTCAACAGTTGTGAGGCTGCAGGAGCAGCCACGTTAACATTTCCCGCTGCATTCACCGCTGCAGACTTCTGTTGGTGAGATCCACAGCGCCCTGAGAGCCGACTGGGCCATGTGCTACATCTTCATGTGATTTGCATACAGGTGTGAATGTATGCACTGAATCTGGAGCAATGTACTGGGTCTCATTTCTGCAGTGTTAAGTAATGCAAAGACACAAATGGCTCCATAACACGTTGGGTGAAGTTGGCTGTAGTATTAGGCTGTTTCTTGGCAGGACAACATAAAGCAGGAGAAAGAGTTGACTCATCAGTTGTCAAGTGGTTTGTCTGGCCCATTGCTCCACCTAGGCCCAGAACAGAAAGGAGCACGATGACAGTGGATATTGAAAATCACAGTAGTTGTTATTTTGGCTGTCAACTGTTGCTTTGCATCAGAGTCAAGATGAGTCAGCTCCAGCTCTGTTTGGCCCCTGGGCTGCCGGCCCTGTCTGTCCCAGTTACTGTGATGAACTAACACTATGGTGTTCTCTATTAATGTGGCAGCATTGGGCCTGTTCAGCTCTATGTAACAGACCAATGATGCTGACTGGGCCAGAGGGGATGAAACCCGACTCAGTATGAGGTGTTGTCAGTCTCACTGATATAGACATTATTGAGTGTTGTCAGATATGACACTTGAGGCTGAATCAATGTCTGTTGTACTGTTGAAGAATATTGGAATTCTAAATGATGCTGTTTCGCAGGATCTTGTTTCTCCTGAATGAATATTTTTGGTCATGGCCATCTGTGTTTGGGCAAAGGAATTATCTTAGCTCTTCAAAGAAGTGTCATCATATTCAGGAGTGTTGGCTAGCAACTGCAGGGTGTTCTGTCTCCAGTGCATCATAAACCGGCAGCTGTTTATGTTCTTGTGTCCTTGACACTCTCCCTTTTGTCCACTTTGGTGTCTCACTCTCCCCTCAACCTTGCTGTGGATCCAGATCTAGCAATTATTTGTAAGGCCAGAAATAAAGCAGAATGGTCACAGGGAGTTTTGAATTATTAATCATGATCCTTTTACCCTGGGATTAAGTTTCAGTGTGACTGGAAGACTGTATGTCACCTTGCAGTAGCCTTGTAGACTGGTGGGGGTATAATCTGGGGACATTGACAGCGACATTAATGTAGACAGTGTTGTTGTATCTCTGAGTTTATCTTCTGTATTTAATCTTCATTCTTCTCTGTAATACTCTGATATTAATGTTCCCCTTTTGATATATGTCAGGAGGACTGGAGATGTAGAGTGACATAAAAACTCTATCCTTATAGCAAGTATGCACTCAAAGACTTATCCAAGGACAGCTGGTTTGAGGCATGCCAGCAGAACAAGAACTTGTGCTTTTACCCTCTGGACAATGTTTTCACCATTCAGCTGGATTCATATTCATATTAATATCCGTCTGACATTGTCTCTTGTTTGTATTTTAGGTGCTCTCAGTTTGCAACTGGCCTGTCTTGACATTTCTTCAGGATCTGCTGTTTGTGACAGAGGACAGTCACTCATACAGAAGCTGCACAGCCAGCTCACCGGCCTCCTTCACCCTCACCTCTTGCGCTATGAGCAGAGGTAGAGGAGGGCCTCCCAAGGAACATTACCACAAACGTCCAACACTCCATCTCCAGGCCAAGGAGAATTGCCAAAGATCTGGGCCAGCCTCGCTCTACCCCAGAGCTGGCCTACAGCAGAACACATATTCAAGTCACTACAACAGTCCTTCTGCTCCCGTAGTGTCCATACAACCTCCTGCCCCCTGTCACATTCCCTCCACTGCATCCATAGCAAGCCACAATAAAGAAGCCTCTAAATCAGTGGACCTAAATTCTCATAATCAGAATTTTTGTCCCAGTCCTGGACCCAATTCATTTCATTACCAACAGCAGGAGTTCTTGAGAGGACACAGATCTGAGGCTCCACAGTTTAGAGCCAGTCCTCAAGGAGGTGGAGGAGGAGTTGGACCTATCAGGCCACCAATTTCCTCATATCAGCCCCACTCAGGATACAGCAGATATTCAAACTCCAATACTGGCCCAAGGGGTAGAGGTGGGTATTGCCATGGCCAAAGTTTTGCATGCCCGCGGACTGTAGGACCTCCACGAGGCTCACAAGGCCCACAACACTTTAATTACAACCAGTTACAAGGTAAAAACCAGAACCAGCACTTTAACAGACAATGGTTCACCCAAACAGAAGATTTGTGTGACAATTTTCAGAGATTGTCTCTTCACAGAGACAGACAGAGCAGAGGAGAAAGATTTGACAGACATTCTACATTCAGCAGCTCAGAAATTTCAAGGTTTGGTACAATTAACATCACTCTTACTCCTGATATCCAGGACCAGGTACTCAGGGCTTTGGCTGCTTTGAAACCCAGTGAGAGTATCTCTGCGAAATATTTAGCTAAAAAACTGCGTCTGCCCAAAAAGATAGTGAACAAGGCCCTCTACTCTCTTGAACGCTCACAGAAAGCTTCCAAGGAAGGACTCCACCCTCCTGAGTGGACTGTTTATAGAGAGCCTCTCGGATGCAAGGAAGAGCAAAACCCTGGAATACAAAGTCCACAATCCTTTCTGTGTGTGGGCCCAGGGCACCCTCCAAAACCTCAAGCCAAGTTTGAGCCAAAGACAGAACCAGCAAGAAACAAGGTACAGGTCAAACAAGAAGAGTCTGACACAGAATCCACTTCCTCTTACAGTTCTTCTTTAGAGTCACCTGACTCTGAAGCATCTCAATCACCAGCAAAACGTCAGTACGAAGAGAAGCAACATTGTGGTACCACCAGCTCCCCAGATCAGGAGCTTCAGCATCTCATGATGGCAGAGCAGAAGAATCAAATTCTGCAGTACCTTCTTGGTTCAGGAAAGGCAACTGCTCTTGTCATTGCTAAAAATCTGGGATTTAAGACCAGCAAACAGGTAAATTCCACCCTTTATTCACTGAAGAAGCAAGGTGATGTCATTAAAAATGGTGAAGGGAACCCTCCTATCTGGGAGCTTTCCCCTCACCGCAGAGAGAGGATGGAGAGGAGCCTCAAAGTTGCACATAAAACCCCAGTTGAAGGTATTTCAATAGAGCAGGAAGGAGGAGCGTCCATTGTCCTGCCGTCACCACCACTACCACCAATACCAGGCCTGGAGCCAAAACCACTTCCAGAGGGCTGGATGCCAGAGCGATGTCAAAGTGAAGCAGTAGGTGAACTTCCTATGTTTTGCTTTTTATATTTGTGTTTATTTGGTGGCATTAAAAGGAAAGTTCATCTTATTTGATATGTCGGTTGTCTGAGGTATTAAGAATTAGTGTATTACTAATCTGAAGCGTCAGATTAACATGAGCCCAGTTTAGAAAAGTAGACACAGGGACCAGCCCAGGTGCTGGATGCTGTACCCCTGTGAACAGCACAAGATGAAAATGTGTTGTAGCTGCAGATGTTTTTTTGATATATATTTTTTTATTTTTTCCCAAGGCTTTATCTACCATCCAGTAGCCCTTTGCTTTGCAGTTCCATTTTCCTAACTGTTAAACTACTGTATTACTGTGATAATACTGCCTTGCTTGGATTTGCATTCATGCATTTTTATCAACCCTTTCATCTCTTTGCTCTTTTCTTTTCAGTCCCATTCCTCCCTCCATCCTCACTCCTTCGCTTCACGTCAAGACAAAGAGACCAACGAAGGACAGTGGGCCACTGATGACATCCCTGAATTCCTCAATGCCATTCGCCGAGAGACAGATGCTGAAAAACTTGCAGCAGAGAAGGCCAACTCTGTTGGCACTGTTGCTGTGTCACTGGCTGCTCCACCACCACAGAACCTGTGGGCCAAATTACAGGAAGTGAGACTAAAGAACCCCGTCAGCGGCCTCATGGAGTATGCCCAGTATCTGGGCCACAACTGCGAGTTCCTGCTGCTTGACCAGTCGGGGCCTTCTCATGACCCAAGGTCAGTGGCATGATCTAAACTTTGAACTGATACAAAAGGTCATCGTCTTCATACTTGTACTACTCATCTGAAATGTTACTTGGAATGAACCAGACCCAATATTTGCCTTTCTACCTCACTACAGGCTATGACCAATCCACACAAACAATGAACAAAGCAAACTAACTTACACATACAAGCAGGACAGAGGACAAGCTACTAATTATTTAGAAAGGGAAACAAGTCAATATGTTGTGGTGTTAGTCTGGTAAACAGTTCCGCTCATGTTCTCATCATCAAATGTTTTTGCTCACATGATTGTTACTTTCTATAAAGCACCTAATGACAAGCCATTTTGAATGTGTGGAATACAGCTGCCTTAATGAAAAGAAGATGCTTCCAATTTGCACTTTAAATGACTTTGGTTGTTATGTCAAACAGTACTCTGAGAGCTGTAGCTGTTGAACTTTTCATGGATATTTTCTTTGACTCTGTCAGATTCCGTATGCAGGTGATGCTCAATGGGAAGCTGTTTCCTGTTGCTGAGGCTTCCAGTAAGAAGGTTGCAAAAAAGGACGCTGCAGCAGCTGCCCTGCGCATTCTCATTGGAGAGATGCAAGGAGGACCCAGCACAGGAGACAATGGGAGTACTGGCAGAACAGACCAAGTCATGGACCTACTCCCAGACACAATTGTAAGTTTCTTGGCATGATGGGCAAAAATTTAGAGTTAATCTAATCGAAGTATTCTTACATTGCTTTGTAACATGTAAGAAGTATTCAGATCACTTTTTCTTTTCTTTACTCTGCATTGGGCTGTTTGAAGAGCATGAATAATGGGTGAAAAATATGAATACACAATATCACACATTACTTTTACATTTGGTTTCCTTTGGGCACTATTACCCATTTCCACAAATACCCAATCAAATGTTAATTTAGTCTTGTAGTGTAACACAAAATATATTTGAGTATACAAGCCTTTTGTTAGTTTTTTGGAAAGAATATTAGCATACATTTCTGTAATTCCATTATAGATTACTAACTTGTGGGGAAAATGAATACTGCTAATAATGACGCTTCCAAAGCAAACTCATAACATCTTTTAGATTATTAAATTAATATTCTTCCAGAGTCAAAAGAAATAAACTAATAAAAACCCTGCCCCCTTGCTGAGAACCCAGCATTTTTGTTTGACAATGCCATAAAAACTGGCCCAGGCATCTAATTGCTGCCTCTTGATGGTAACAAATAACTGAATTTAGCCAAGCTCTGTATATCTCATCAAGCAAAACTGCTATACATTATCACTCAATCAATATAAATAATTGTGAGTAGTTACAAAGCTTTAGAAAAAAAATGAATCATTGAAAGAATATTCAGCTTTAAAATACAGCCACCAAAAATAAGTTTAAATGGGTCTTTTATTTTTTACTGTGTGCCAGGGGGCAGCTGAAAGTATGGGAGGAATCTTTGGCTCTGGGAGCGTTGAAGGGATGGGGGTGTCAGAGGGACCTCGTCCGCCGCTGTCACGCTCCCTGCCTGGTGGTAAAAATCCAGTGTCTGTCCTGATGGAGTACAGCCAGCGCAGTGGGAACCCCATTGAATTCATCATCACTGGGCAGGCAGGCCCACCACATGACCCACGGTACAGACTGCATCACATCCCCCTGAATCTGTCCTTTTGGTTGTTTCTCACTCGCCCAAGAACTTTTAGACCAAGGTCCTTTGTGGTCATGCATTTCTACCTTAAGGAAGAAGTTGATTATTTTTTTTTTTGTTCAGTCCATCCTGCTGTACTAAGTGCTGTAGTCAGCTGATGAAGAGTCACGCTGTTCCACTCTTTCTGTTTATTATTTATCTGTTTAGGTGGCTGGGTTGGCGGAGTGATACAATGCAAACGTTGTTTTCCATCAGTAACCTTCTCTCCATGTTGAATGCTTTGGTTTTACAAGTACAGTACACCATAGGCTCTTGTGTTACTGTGACCCGAGCACCTCTGCTGATTATTCTAAATGTGATCTTTCACGATTCTGGAATAGTAACATAACAAAGTGCTGCATGATCTCAGTTACATACCAAAATAATTCCCTGCCTCATTCTCTTTCCACACATTTCACCTTCTTGGTCCTATGATTAGATTCATGTACAAGGTGAAGGTTGGCGAAAGCTTCTTTGCTGAGGCCTCTGCTCCAAGCAAGAAGGCCGCCCGACAGCTGGCAGCAGAGGAAGCTGTCAAAGAATTAATGTCTGATGGGAGATTGCAGCTAAACAAGGTATGTAGTGAAAGGCTGAGAATATTTGGAGTTGTTCATTGTACAAATACCCCAAATGGGTGGAATAACTTAAGAGAAACAACAGATATTCTGTCACATTATTCAGCTCCCTTTAGTCAGCACTGTTAATCTCTCTTTTTCTTTCCCCCACTCCCACATGTCTTATCCAGCCTCAGTTGCCCCTAGGATCTTCCAGTGATAGTGATGGTGGTAGTTCTGGGACTACAAGTTTGCCCCCTCTAACTGCAGATGAGTTGCGAGCGGCACATGAAGCAGGGGTTGGTGACCTCATCAACCACCTGAACAACAATGCAGTTTCAGGTCTTCTAGAGTACGCCAGAGCCCGAGGCTTTGCTGCCGAGATCCGCTTGGTGGATCAGTCTGGGCCACCACACGAGCCTAAGTATGTCTGAGCTGCTTGAATGCACAAACTCACATCAAAATGAGAAAATTCCTGCTGACCAGGTCCCCATGTATTTTGGGAAAAATATTTGATATATCAAAAACAAAAAATTATAATTGAAAGTATGGAGAGTTAATGAAGACCTTTGTGGTGCATCCATGGGTCTTAAAGGAAAAACCCAGTCAGCATTATCCTCTGATAACCCTTCTCTTTGCCTTTGTAAGGTTCACCTACCAGGCTAAGCTGGGGGGAAGGTGGTTCCCTCCAGTCTGTGCGTCCAACAAGAAGCAGGGAAAACAGGAAGCAGCAGATGCTGCACTACGGGTTCTTATTGGAGAAGCTGAGAGGGCAGCTCGCACCGGGGAGCTTATCCCAGCTGAAGTGAGCTGATTATTATTATTATTATTATTATTATTTTATTTATTTATTTTTTTGTAACTACATTTCTTATCCTGCTATGCATGCAGTTTTTTTTTTCTTTGAAGAATCATACTGAATTACTGTTATTAATTTCTTGAAGTTTGCCAGTGGATTAATAAACACTGATATTTGGGTGTGACTTTAAGCCATTTGGGGATCTGGAACTACTCAGTTCTTATTGCACTTTATATATCAATTTACCTACCTTTTTATGAGGGCGATGTCCATTTAAAGTAACACCTAGCAGAAATGAAGGAAAGTACATAACTTAACCTAGGACTTCTTTAGGGTAGGAGATCACTGTCTCCCAAACCAGTGGTAGGTGAAAGACTGTCAACGTCCATATGACCCACTGAATAGTTGAATTACATCTGTCACCCAGGATTATTAAATCGGGACTTGTCACTGTTTCATTCTTTTGTGTAATCTACCATAGATGTAGAAACACACAAAATTTTATTTGTATTGTGTAGGCCAAAAAAAGAAAATTCCATATTCCAAATATATAATAATCCTTATTTCTTTTCTCTTTTGCCTGTCCTATCCTGTATGCATCCATCTCTCTAGCTTCCAGTGAGTGGCAGCACTTTGCATGACCAGATAGCAATGTTGAGCCACCAGCGTTTCAACGCTTTGACCACACGTATCCAGCACAGCCTTCTGGGTCGCAAGATTCTGGCCACCATCGTGATGAGGAGGGGGGAGGGCCTGGGAACTGTTGTCAGCCTGGGAACTGGTATAGCACTGACCATTAGCATATAACCTTTGAGGTGGTAGACACCAGGCGTATGAGGAATTGTTTGGCTATAGAATAAATTGTGTTGTTACTGCATTATTGCATGATGTTTAATTGGGGGGGGATTTCTGTGCTGATGGGCATGTGCTGTAAGAAAACTGAAACAGAACTAGGTCACTGCAGACCAAGAAGAGCTGCATTCTTATGTTCTTTGACATTGAACGTGTCTCTGTTGTTTTTTTTTTTTTTTTTTTGCTGTTAGGAAATCGCTGTGTTAAAGGGGAGGAGCTGAGCCTGAAAGGGGAGACTGTTAATGATTGCCACGCTGAAATCATCTCCAGAAGGGGATTTGTTAGGTAGAAATGGACCTTGTTCTTTTAGGTTTATCTCCTGGTTTATTTCCCCCCACCCCCCCCCCATCCAAGTCCATTGCATGTTATCTTTAAGTCTAATTGGTTATCTTCTTTCTTCTCAGGTTTCTGTACAGTGAACTTCTCAGGCACTATGATGGTGCAGATAACAGTATATTTGAGCCAGGGGAGAAAAATAAACTGCAAGTAAAATCTGACATCACCTTTCACCTCTACATCAGGTGGGAGTAATGGATGTTTTCATTCTCATTCTTCTCCTTCCCTCCACCTTTCATCTTTAATTTTTGTCCTGTCCATTAGTCACATGCATCATTGTGTCATGTTTGCATCAATGTTAGTCATCCATTCTTTAACCATGCATCATTTTGGTGTCATCAATTTCTTATGTCTCTCCTATGCCTCCATTTATAGCACGGCACCTTGTGGGGATGGTGCTCTGTTTGATAAGTCCTGCAGTGAGGCTGGGGATGAAGTTGAGGGTCATCAGCCCCTGTTTGAGAATGCTAAGCAGGGCAAGCTCCGCACCAAAGTGGAGAATGGTAAGAGTTGAACCTCAGAACCTCCTTAAATGGATTTTGTACATAGCTACATTCAGGAAAATTATTCCTTGCAAGAGGATTGACCTTTGTAAGTGTGTGGTGTTGTTTGTGCCAGGGGAGGGCACCATCCCAGTGGAGTCAAGTGATATTGTGCCCACCTGGGATGGAATCCAGCACGGAGAGAGGCTGCGAACCATGAGCTGCAGTGATAAGATCCTGCGCTGGAACGTGCTGGGCCTGCAGGGGGCATTGCTCACCCATTTCCTGCATCCCATCTACTTAAAGTCCATCACACTTGGTAACTTGGTAGCAATTGTTGCATTGTTATTGCTGGCGAATAGATACTGTGACCAAAATGAGAGTGAATGTCAGTGGCCTTGGATGGATTCCCAGATTTATGTTATTTGTTGCCTCAAATATACTTTACAATGAGTCCTTGTTCTCGTTTGTTAGGCTATCTGTACAGCCACGGTCACCTTACACGTGCTGTTTGTTGTCGGTTGGCCAGAGACAGTGAAACATTCACCCAGAGTCTTCCTCCACCCTTCAAACTAAACCACCCAGAGGTAACCATAAATGTTTTGGCAATGTCACACTTGGAAATTAATCAATTGATCTCATTCTCACTAAATTCATCAATTTGGCTGCCAACGCTGTAATTTGTGTCTGTGCAAAAGTTTTCTTCTCTGCTCTTTTTTAATCTTCTTAAAATCTGACTCATTCATCAATTAACAAAAAGCAGGAAGGTAACGATTGCACCACCAGACAAAGTCTCCTAGAAATGAAGTCGCTGGCAACAACAGACAGTCCAGCCTTTTCCTCATTTTAGCTGCTTTTTGAGCGCACTCATTGCTTTCAGAAACTGTCTCCAATTAATGCAGCCATCACACTGAAACATGCATTACACAACACATTTTACATGCTCTGTTTGGAAAGACTCTCAGTGAAGCACTAAATTATCCTGATTAAACAAAATATGCTTTCTCTGCCCCTCCCTTCTCCCTCACCACCTGGCTGGACTGTAGGTGGGCAGAGTCAGTGTATATGACTCCACACGTCACACAGGCAAGACCAAGGAGTCCAGTGTGAACTGGAGCTTTCCAGATCAGCACAGTGTAGAGGTGTTGGACGGCACTAAAGGAAAACTAGATGGGTATGTAGTAAACAATACCACCAAACTGAACCCTGTCTTTTCCAGTGGTAGCACCCATTGTTTCTTGAAACCTCACACACTTGGGTTTATGTAGTCTGTTATTGCTCAGTTTGTAGCTTGTTATTTAAGGAATTTGGTGCTGCTCAAGATTATTGTCTTTTATCATGGCCTGTTATTGATCAAGCACCATATTATTGTGAAGAAACAATATTTGAAGAAGCCACAAGAAGTTAGAACAACTTGTGTTAATAATTGTGTTTTTGTTTTGTATAATAGTCCAAAGCCCCAAGATAAGAAATATGGGATGTTCAACAAAAGAAAAAAGAACACACATACATTTTTTGTGCTCTTTTTTAATGTTTAAAAGCTATAAATCTAAAATTAGAGTTAAAACCTTTGGAACTTTTTATAGATATTTTATTAGATATTTGAATACCTATATGTCTTTTGGTCTTTTTTAAATTTAAATGTGTGTGTGCAATATCTGTAAATGCCTCTTATTTTCCCTTCTGGGGAAAAAACAACAGGTACCACTAAATGACTGTAGCTACCTTTTACTGTATCTCATATCACCACATTTCCACAACACAGCATGCAGACATGTTGCCCATAAGAAAGTGCAAGTTAATCATCAAGTTTAGAGAGAAGGTGCTAGTGTATGTACAGAGAAATCATTAGATAAAGGCCTCCTCTCTTAGATAAGACTTCCTTCTATAAAAGGCCCAGTACTCTCTGCAGTCGAGTAAATAAAAGCCCCTGGGCACTATTAGAGGAAATTTGTGGTGATGGGGAGGTTTATAAGAATTATAAGATATGTTTCATTGACATTAACTTTGACAATAAGATAAATAAGTAAACATTAATAAACCTAATTTAACCCCATATACAAACAAACACTTTTTTAATGGACCCTTAACACTCCTCCAATGTCTTTCCTGTAGGAACAAACTGGCTGTGTCCCGTGTGTCCAAGTCCAACTTGTTCTATTTGTTCCGCTCTCTGTGCCAGCGGTGTGGCCGCACAGACCTTCTCTCCCTACCGTCTTACGCCCAGGCAAAGATGTTGGCCGTGTCCTTTCAGAAGGCTAAGCAGCAGTTCTTTGAGGCTCTCAGGGTCCACGGTTATGGTGCCTGGATTGGTAAACCACTTGAAGAGAAGAGCTTTGAGGCGGGGGAAGCAACTGGCAACAATGGAGCAAATGTCCCTGTGGGATATGGCAGCAGCAGAAATGGAGGAGAGATGGAATACAAGCAAGAGGAGGCATAGGACAGTATAGGGCACATATTTAAATTGGTAATAAATATTTGCGGAGAGAAAAGCACAAGCCTGGGCCAGATATGGAAAAGAGGACAATCAAATCATGTGTAGCCAGTGGCCACAACTGTATCTTCTGATGCAACACGATTAAAGGCTGCAGAGGAAAAGTGATGGAGAGACACATAATGGCACAGAATGAATGAAGGAGATGGCAAGGGCACAGCCTGAAGGGTGAGTGGGATCGCAGTTGATTGACAGAGAGGGAGAGATTCAGGGGGTGTACGAAAAATGTAAACACTACATGAAAAAGAATTATTAGTTTTAAGTCACCATTACAAACACTGCTGCTGAGCTGTGATAACTGGCAAGAGAATTACTATGTTTGTTAGGATCCTTTATACTATTTATATCTTTATGATATTTTCAGTTTGTCTGTAATTGCAGTGCTTGGCATATGCTGCTATTATTTTCCCACTGTTCCTGATGTGCAAAATAATGTTTCAGGTTCTCGAACTGCTGCATGAGAAGATTTGCCCTCTTTAGACCACTTATTGTCTGATTTTACCATGAGAGCTAGGGTGGCTAACAAGGGCTCATGGTTGTCCAACCTAACATTGCGCTTGCATTGTAGCAGTGTTTGTAATTGTAATTGAGTTAATTTCAAGTTTAAGTCCTGTGCCATTAAGTGCTTTTTTTTTCCTGCTCCCTACATATTTCTGCATGGAAAACATGCAACTTCTTTGAGGACAGAGCAGAACTAAAGGGACTCTCTCAGCAGGAATCTTTTTTTTTTTTTTTTTTTTTGGTCTATTTTGTTGTTTGCTTAATTGCACTCGCCACAGTTAGATTTCAAGTAAAAATTGAAATGAGTCTTTACTCAATACAGTCCCAGCTTACAGTGTTCATGCAAAGCTTTCACTGTACATAGAAGATGATTAATGGAAACCTTTACTCTGATCAGTTACTGGCATTCACTGTGCAACATTTTTGGCTTAAGCCCGGTACAAACTCGAAGGACGTTGAATGGGCCCTTTTCTGAGTTAAACCAGCTCTAACCAGCTTTAAACTTTCTCGACACCCATATCTGTCCATCCATTCAAATGCTGTTGCTGTTGTTTCCATTAGCAAAACCAAGATCAGTCTGGCCCTTCAATCACTCCCAAAGTTTTTGTGCTTTTATATGGAATTACTGATGTCCATGCCTCCTAAAATTTAATTTTGTGTCCTAGAGGTTCTGTGTGTTTTTCTTAGTATTCCTCTGTGTTTTCCCTCACTCCTGTCAATGATGTCATCAGTAACTAGCCATGCCAATGAGTCCAGGAAAGTGTCTAAAGTCATGCATGCATATTGTTTTTAAATCAATATACACTATGGTTCAGGTTCTCTTGCATGGCCAGTTGTTGACAACTGCTAGACAAGGACAGTTTTGTTTAAGGAGAGCGTGTTGTTTCTTCTTGTTTTGATTATATGTAGATGGATGATGCGGTATATACATCAGGTATATACAAATACATGAACACACAGATGTATAGTGGGATCCAAATCTGAGTCTAGTTCCAGAAACTACCAGATGTTTAGTCAGGTATTCATTTCTTAGTGTAGTGCGTAATGTCCTTATGAGGAGAGAGGGGATCAACAACTTCAAATCCACATTGTTTGGGCTGTAATATCTTGTGATGTGAATTTGGTCTGGTAACCCCAAAGGAAAAGCCACTGGACTCAGAACCCCAAGATGCTACAAGCAGTCTAGTGTGGTTCCTTTTTTTGATGTATAAAATGAATGTTCCTTGAAATGGTTTAAAGCTTGAAATGATATATCCCCCTGTAGAACAGAGTGGCACCTCCCACAGGTTGAGGTGTGGTTAGCTCCCTTATCACAGCGCGGAGGCTAAACTTTTAACTTTTTTACTTACATACATTTGATTTACATTTATATGCACTGTTTTAGTATCTGTTGCATTTGTTTCAATCTGACATTAATTTGGAGTTATTTATAACAAGGGGCTTAAAAGAAGAAAATATCTAGTTTTTGGACTTAGACCGTTTGGCCCCACTGTTTAATTATAAATGTATAGGTCTTTGTGTGTTTATGTATAGGTATAGGTTTCATGTATATATTTTGTAAATCATCTGAAATTCTTTTCTATATTTTTTTTTCCTGATGTTTTAATGGAGTATGCAGTTTTTTGTTTTTTTAATAAAATAAATATGTAGCGATGTTTGAGATGAATGATGTTTGTGAACTGTTTATCCATTTTATTTTTATTTATATTTTTTATCACCTGCTTTCTCCTCCAGAACAGGCCTTACATCACCCAGGGGACGCGGTGTCTGAATGACATGGAGACATTGATTGTGTTGTCGGTTGTGTTGCAGTTGTCGGGCTGTTTCCAATGGACTGAAAATGTGCTAGGATGACAAACAACTGCAGAGAGATTCTCCAGACTGAAGGTTTGAGTGTAAGATGCAAATCTTTACAGCAGAGGCTCATTCTCCTTGGCAGGCGTTTAGGTTGAGTATGGCTCTTAGTAGCTGCAGAACCCATTGCAATCCTCGACAGAATCAGCAGATGGAAACCTGTCCCCGCATTCAGGCTGGGGATTGTGTGCACGCGTGAACGCAGCATGTGGAGAAAAGCTCCTTTTAAAAAAAAAAATAATAATAATAATAAATAAATAAAAATCAGCCACTGGTGCTGTGGGGGAACCCCAACCTGGGAATCATAGTGGGTTCAAGACAAATCTGTGAGTCTATTCCTCATCAGCACATCTGCACAGCACAAATATTTTATCTGTCGACCAGCACATTGTATTGTTATTGCGAGCTGGTGATATTTTTTGCCCTCGCCTTTTTGCTTTCATTATCACTCTGCGCCAGTATGAGTATGTTCATGCTCTTACACGTTTATCTTCTGTGAGCCAATTTTAGTTTTGCAGCTTACAGAAATCAAAGAAATCTAAATCTTTTGATAGATTGAAATCTATTTTGTCATCAAAACCCATGATTATTACTTGTGTAGCACAGTGTACAAAAGATTCAACTTCTTTGTGATTGTACCAGTACAGACAACTACAGCAGAGACTTTAATCAGACAAGTGTAGCATAAGTGCTCTTAGATATTTGTAAGCATTCAGGAATATGCTGAATGAAAATTTATCAACATGGTTATATAAATAAAAGCTGTGATAGATACAAAGTAAATACAAAATACAAATCTAAATCGTCATAAGGACAAAAATAGAATATATCTTTTCTCAGTTGATTAGTTTTTTTAGTTATGTGTTGAAAAATCATGTTAGATAATAGGGATACTTCAAACTGTTTCTGCAGTGTATTACTATGATGCATTAACACTTTGAAAATTTGAACAAGCCATTTAGTGTGCTGTCTCACTGGGAACAACTAATGATATTCAGTGCCTAATCCTGAATCAGTTCAGCGTAGTGTTGGATCCTGTCTTGTATTTGCTTCAACAACATTTGTTTTTGTCAAGATACAAGGCCACGGCAGCCATATTGTTAGCCAACCAGTGTGCCTTGTAACTAGCTGTACTGTTTATGCCCCTTCAGTGGTTTATTTCATAGGAAAACTGCAGAAAGAGGAATCTCATTATGTAACTCAACAGTGTAATGAATTTACATATCTCTTTAGGTAATAATACTTAAAGTCACATCAGATTTTGCTCCTCTGAAGTAAGTAACCATGGCAAAAGCACCTGCATAAACCTATAAACACAGATGTCCCCATTGCTCTGTAGAGAGTGTCTGTTTTGATCAGGATCTCAACCAATCAGGTCAGATTCATACTGTCTCTTGTATAGTGGGACGAGGGGAGCACTAATGATATAGCCAGAAGAGTAAGCACGATGTGGGGAAGGATGGAAGACAGGACAAAGCTGCACAAAGTGAAGTATTAGTCCAGACCACAGAGCTTCACAGAACCAATCAATGCTTTCCAATGGAAATAAATGAGAGAGGGGAAGAAGGGAATACATGAAGGCTGAGCGGGGAAAGGAGTGGTTTATGAGCTCCGCTGAATAAAAACGCAAGATCATGAGAACCTGTGGAGTCCAGTAAAAATTTATAATTATAATCAAAGCATTGACGGGGGGGGGGTTGGAGTGTCAGCTCTTAAAAGCATCCACAAATAAAAGAGCACTCTGGGAAAAGTGCCATGTTACACTAAAGGTAATAAATGGCATTTTCAATCATCTCAGTATTATGAAAATGACACAGTTTGGATACAACAGTGATATCTGACTAAAACTGACCAAGCTGACCATGATATCATAAACCACAGTACAACAGTCCATCAGTGTGGGGGAGTGTTCTACAGGAGCAACATGTTATTGAATATTGTAAATCATCGGATTGTATTTTATTGACATCTTAACAGCTCCTTGAGTTATTGGCACCAAAATCCACATTGGTCAGATAATATATCTTTGGAGGTCTGCAGTCTCTTCTTCTGGCGCTGCTATAAAGTCAATTTTTATGTTTTTTTTTTTTCTTGACAACTATTGCATGGTTTTCAACATCATTATGTGTAAATATTGTCAGTCCCCTTTACAATTAATTATGTTAACTTTGGTCAACCTTTTCATATTTCAGCATAATCAGGGAGGTGGTTTGCACTCTCCTCTCACAGCAAATGTCTGATTTCAAACTCCCGTTCTGTCTGGAGACTGCATCTTCTCCCTGTGCCCCCCTAGGTATTCTGGCTTCTTTCCACTGTGCAGTAAGACACGCACATTTAGGCTCATTTCTGACTTTTATTTGCCCGTGAGCTTGGATAGCTGTTTGTCTCTGTTTCTGTATGTCCAGGACATTCCTACTCTCACCTAATGAGAGCTGAGATTGACTTCTGCTCCTCTACAACCCTGCACAGATGAGCTGTATATATAATGGAAGGATGGACCATCCTCAGGTTACTTTCATCAATGACCAAGTTCATGTGAAACGAATGACAAAGCGATCACCCTCGGCTGAACTTTGAGTTCAGTGCCAGGTTAGTCATGCAACAAAATTATCGTTTATGTTTCCATTGTTACAGAGATCCTCACGCTGATGAAGACTCTGCAAGACAGCTGCAAGCTCCAAAGCAAGCAGGTAGAGGAACCTTGATTCGAAATTGTTTGGTCAACACGTGTTACAAAGCAGCAGCTGCCGTTTTTTTAAACCAGAAGATGTAACTACTGGCAAAGTGAGAAACCCACAGTCAGTATGATTTTTATCGTTTTAATATCTCCTGCTTTGAGCAAATGTTCTACTTTTATCACTGAGACATTTTAAAAATGGTATTTTGATTTGATGCTGTCTTTTTTTTTTTTTAATCTACAACAAATAAGTGTAAGCAGTTATTTGGATTTTCTTACTATCACTTAACACTGAAGGCGTTTGTGTACGATCTTCCTTCTTTAACTTTGTAAGTGAATGCATTTGTGATTATTACTGTGCATAGTACTACTGAGTATTGGAAAATCTGATAGCAGCCAGACATTGGCTCTTAGCTGAGAGATGGAAGATAGCCGAGTCAGGAAGATTGTAGCCACCTCTAACTTGCACACTCCAACCCTGCATAGACTTTACCATCATGCTGGCACTCTGGAAGTACAGTTAGCTTTGAACTCCTCTAAAAATGAGTATCAGGGCAGCTGCAAACATTTGCACACATACTTAGTTGATTGCCTCTTCAATCAACGGTGACACATAGCCTTCAATATGGCATGCCTTTCCAAAGCTTGAGACCTTGACTTTCTGATACCTGTGCACTAAAAGTGGCCTAAATTTGATACTGTCTTTCAGAGGTATGAAGATGCACATCGGGTTGACACGCCACCTTCTTCCCTCCATTGCATCAACTTCGCCGCTATAAACAGAAGAGAGGGTGATGTCCGATCAACGGTGGGATTAGGAGAGGGGTAAGGTTGGCATTCCAAATATCTGAAATCCTGCCTACATGCACAACTCACATTGTTAAAGGATTCAAATAGACTTGTTGTTGTGCTCATTAATGGGTGTTTCCATGAAATGGATGAACAATTTCTAATCAAAGATTACTGAGGATTTAAAGCCTGAAGCATGAACCCTGACGTCCATGGTTTGAGTCCGTCCAGGGAGCTTTGTTGTGTGTCCTTAACCATTTCTTCCTTATCCTGTGTTATCTCTTTTCTGACAGAAAAACATAAAACATAAAATGTTTCTCTGAGTTAAAAAATGGCTCTAAAATTAAGAATAACAGCAGTGTACCTGGTCTGTCAAAATACTTATAAAGACATTTTCTTTCATGAAAAATACCAAATAAACTGCCAAAGCAAATGTAAATGATGCAGACAGGAGCTCTTTTAAGCACATGTACAAGTTATATCAATCAATCAAACGAAAATGACAGCCAGGAGAAGCACAAACTTCACTTGCTCCTGATCAGTAAAGGAAGCAGACAATTCCTATGTGGAGCGTAGAGCAAAAAAGTAGTAGAATATCATATCAAACAACACACACTGGCCAAATATGAGGGGAGAGGCAGTTCTAGTTGGACCAACTGAAGTCAACAACTTTAGGACATATGTTGAAGGAATCCTCGCTCAAGTCATCATCTGTGAGGGAGTCACCATCTTGATTAGAAACCAGGCATGCCATATGATGCATCTACATCAGCTGATCAAGCTGGACACGTTTGGACCTAAAGATGAACTCACTTTCTAATCTCTGTCTTAAAAATCTTTTTGTTGCACGTGAAATTTTGAAGAGGAAAAATGGACCTGAATATGGAAGCAACAGGAAAAATGTGATTGACAGGAAGCCCAGCAGTATTGCGGGTCTGCTGACCAGTGCTCTTTAGTCAGAAGAGAGCTGACACAAACGCACACATCCAGGACATCGATGCCCCTGCTATCATGCTGACACAGACTGACAGTTGTAGTTTGCCTCTGACATCTTCAAACATTGGTAGCATGACAGCTGCAGACACTTGTGAGCAGCAAAGTCAACTTATGTAAACACATGACATGGAGCAGTGAGCATTTTAGTTGTTGTTTGTGGAATTTCTGACAGTCTCAGTGTAATGAAACTGTGCTGATGTTCTGATGTGGTGTGTGTCTGAGTGCTGTTTGCTGTGCAAAGACCTATACAGTGATACAGATGCATACAGTGGCCATCTTTGGGCAGTGGGTTAGCCTACACAGCACTCTGAGCCATTAAGACACAATGGAGCTGGAGTCGGGCAATGATTAAAGCTTGTCTGAAAGTGTGGGGCCAGCTCAGAGCTCTATTAAGAAGATATATGTAGCGGTGCGATGCACTTATCATTACTTATCATCCAGTTATAATATGTGCTCAACAACAGGTGCCTGTCCCAGAAAAACTGCCTCTCCATTTCCTTTTCCTCGTGGAATGACCTTGCAGTTCCATCAGAGTGGAACTATCTTATTCAGCACAGACGTTTCATATTGTATGAAGCCCAGTTTCAGGGTGCTTGTACTTGGGCTCCGATACATTTCAGGGGAAAATATTGTACTTCCTGTTCCACTAGGTTTTTCTGCCAGCATTAGTTACTGGCGGTCACGTAGTACTTCAGATGGTTCACATAGATGAAGAATGGAATTCATAAGCAATAAGATAATTTCTCAATACAAAACACACTCTTAAAGTTACAGCCTTAACTTTTTCCAGGACAAGTGAGATAACAGCAACTTTAGAAAAATTTTGCAGTGTAACCATTATTGAATTTTTTAAATGAACCACAACTGTCAGTTATGTGCATAGTGGACACTACTGTTTATAGCCACTGTCAGCCTTTAATGAAATTGGACCCTGGGTACATTTTGAGAGGTCTATTTGGTTTCTTGTGAAGGTTTTTATGAGAACATGAATACCCGTACACCTCTGTCTTCCCACACCAAGAACATCTCTATAATTTAGATGATTGCTATTTGTGAAGGTGTGTTTGTAATTTTGTGTCCTTACAGGCAGCATCTAATCATTCCCTCTTTCCCTCTTGTGTCTTATTGTCCCAATTTTCATAATTACTGTACTCTTCCCCCGTCTTTACACCAAACGCATGACTTTCCTCCCATATTTCCTCTCCCACCCACTCACTTGTTGTGTTACTTAAAAGTTGTATGTGATTTATACAGTATCATTTCCAGGAGTCGAGTTTTTATGTGGCTTTAAACTTCGAGGGAGACTATCGCGTTGAGCAAGAACACTTCTGTACACTACAGCGTTGCCATGGCAACTGCCTCCCCTGCTTTATCATTGCTCTTTGTATTCTATTATTCACTTTCTCGTTCACAATTTTCTCACACCACACATCTGACACTCGCTGCAGGGCAGTACTGTGGGCTAACTCTTTCATTCAAAGGGGCCAATCATTTGTCCTCTATGTCGCTCCCCTGTGCTTTCATCGCTCCAAACTCTCCATCTTTCTCAGCTGCCCCCTAACCTCTGTCAGCAATATTAAGACTTGTGAAAGGCGGGCCGAGTGGTCGACCACCATCCTTATTTTCTGTAAGTCCTGTTGTCGCCCTTGGCCTTTTTTCTGTTTAGTGTACTTCATAGTATGTGTGGTGTTTTTCAAATCTCTCTCTATCTCCTGTGTTTTACTGGCAAAGCAGCTGTAAAGAAACAGTTGGCAAAGCAGCAAAGCTTAGCCTGAATTGGTATTACATTATATAATTTAGGTGAGATTTTCTATTTGAGCGGATAAGATGAAAAAGGAAACAAAAAACAAACAAAAAAAAACGACACGTGATAAATTTGCCACATTCATATTTGTTTATTTACACAAGCAATTGAGGCTTATTCTCATTGTGTTTTATTCTAAAGGCTATCTCCTCCATTAATCAATTAATCACAGGTTCTGAAAAATGGTAGAAAGCAGTCAAAAACATCCAAGGTGATGCTTGTTTTGTCAACAGCGACTCAGGTTTACTCTTTTGTTTTTTGTTTTTTTTTTAGTTACCTGTTCATGTTGGGAAAACACATTTCCTCTACTTCAGTAGTTTCTTAGTACAAAGTCATTCAATCTACTCCCTTACATTTATTTATTTAGCATTTCATGCTTTCTTGAACATTCCACTAAGAGGCTGACCCATTAAGAGGCTGTTTTGCTGATCCAGTCTTCCTCTGGACTGTTGAATGAGGAAGCTTGGATTTGATGATCGAAACGATCCCTCATCTCATACTTGGCTTTCCAGCGGCATGCAATGCAAACAATAAGAGACCACAGCACAATGTCAGTGTTGGTTTGAGGTCAGTGCATAAGAGGACTAAATTGACAAAGAGCAATAAATGTTTCTTGTGCTAATACCATTCATGCGCCATGTCTTCAAAACTACTGTTTGTATTTGCCTTAATATGAATGAATCATCCATTTGAATTAGAATTCTTGTGGACATAAATGAAGTAATATTTAAGAAACAGAAATTCTGAGCAAAAGTGAAGTGTGAATGCACTAGAATTTAATTTAGTATATGCATTAAAAATATCTAATCAGTATCTTCTTCTTAGTGTGAGCAAATTTGATTGAAAATGGGACATAATGGGACATAATGGAATAATTTCTCATATTTTTTTTTTTTTTTTTTGAAGTGCTGGCTCCATGTATATTGTCTGATTTGATTATTTAGTTGTCAAATCATTATATAGGAGACAAGTGAAAATGTAATTGAAATTAATTACTTGTTGGTGTACTTATTAGAGACCAATATCCTTGAAATAGTTCTCATTCTTGGACATACTGCGATACAAACTATTAACTCAATGTATCTCTTCATAGGTGACATTTCATTCCAGACAGACTATAAATACGCATATATGTTCACCTGTTTGCCCAAGCAAAGGCATACGGCTGAAATGTTAGATCCACATGAAGTAATAAGTACAAATGTATATAACCTGACTTCTGCTTGAGCACAGGCTAAATTTTGAAGGAGAAACTGTCATGGCGAGTCTGGTTGTTCTGTGTAAACTAAATTTTAGTTTACAGTGAAATAAAACTGAGAAGATACCACATCTTCATCCACACAAGCAAACACGGGCTCATTTCTAATTGATTATTGATTGATTGATTAATAGCCTTTGACTGTTAAGACGTAAGCTTTATATTCTTGAATACCAACTAGTGATAATCAAAGCTTTGCCAAACTATTTCCTTACCTGAACCATCCAGTCCCATGTTAATCCTCGGCCGCTGCTCTCAGACCAAACAAATACATAAACATACACTCCCAAATGCTTAGTGTTCTGTCCAATTTCTCTCATTCTATCTCACAGTTTTGGCCCATTATTTTCAGTAAGACTAAATAAATAAATGTCTTTCATCTGTGATGGCCCAGACATAACTTTTGACCTTTCCTTTGTGACCCCAAGAAGGCTTTACCAGCCACTGTCCATCACACCTGTCAAGGAAATCGCACTAACAACACATTACTATGTTTATTTACTACTCGTGGATGGATGATGTCAAATTTAAATGGACATATTTAAAGAATCGGACATAGCAGATATACACATACAAATAAAAACCCTGCAAATAAATATGGGATATAAAGACGAAGCATAACACCTGTCCTTATCCACATTAACATTAGTGAGTGAAGCATTGGCATATGACTGGTGTTGTATAAATACACATCACAGTCATCCCCCACATGATATGATGTGCTTTACTGATGTCTGTCAGATTGCATAATCACAGGATGGGCTGACCCATTGTAAGGAAACGGGCTGATCCTTTCCAACACAATTTGGTGTCTGGGCTCATCCGATTAAGGAAGAACATAACACACACAGAGAACCATGATATTAAACAGATTAGACCAGGTGCAACAGTCTAATTGTGGAGGATTATGTCATTTATCTATATGATCTACAAATGATTTTCTAAAATGCTTAGTCAGCTAGCAATGGAGCCAGAGACTCTACTGAGAAAAACTGCACAGTAATTTCTAAGAAATTATCCATCATAAATGCTTTTTGATGTGATTTTTATTCTTTTCCTTGGGGAATTAATTATTCTCATAATAACCCATTATTTTCATTACAACTTAATTCTCTGTGAGGGCTATTATATCCAGTAGCTTCACTTAGAAAACAAATACAATTGATTTACTTATGAAAATAAAAATATATGAACATATTGTAGTGAGAAATAAACATATTAGCATATTAGCCAATGTCATTTGAGTAATTTCAATCAGTTAAATGAAAATTGTACTCCCCATGTAGGCAAAGCACTCCTCCTGTGCGTCCTCCACCTCACCTTTTTTTTTTTTTCCACCACAGTTTTGTATTTTCTCACTATATATTCAAGTGAACCTCTGACTTCCTGTGGTTCGGGCTGTTCCAGCTCCCTTCAGTGGGTGTAACAGGTGCCCCACAGGACATGAAGTCTTTATTACAGTCAGTCAGTACAGTACAGCCACAAATGGCAGATGACGGGATCACATGTCACGTGTCATTTCTGAGGAACCCCCCCCGCCCACCACCACCACCACCACCACCACACCCTCACCGCACCCAAATAATCCGGGTATAATAAATAAGACATTTGTTTGCTGAATTCATCCCCCAGATCCTGCCACCTGTTTCCAGCGCTGCTCTGCCGTCCAATGGGAGCGGCCGGCGGAGCTGGAGGCGGAGAAACAGGCAGAGAAGTTGGAGGAGAGAGTGAGAGACGGACCGGGGAGACAGTCAGCTGTGGATGGAGTGCAAGTCGGTGGAGTCACATATGAAATCCCACACTTCTCTGATCATCTGGGGACTGTTGGGCTACTTTTGGTCCACCTTTGATTTATTTAATTTTTTCGTTTTATTTATCTCGCCCCCCCTGTTTTTCATGGTGCCGCACACATTTTTTGAGGTGCAGCCACAGGTTGACCGTGTTTTAATCCGAGCAGCCATGGATTATTCCTGCTCACCTCTGGCAGATTGTGGGCACTGACGGGATCACGATGGGCGCCGCCGTCCTCAGATCAGCGCTGACAGACGGAGAAACAAACTGAGCGCAGACGGAGCCAACATCTGCGGGGAGCGACCGGAGATCTCGACAGACCAGCGAGGACCTGTGGAGGAGCTACATGAAAGGAGGCGAAAGGATGATGTGATGGCCGTGACAACATGAAAAAGAAAAAGTGTGGTGGTCTATTTTCATCCAGCCAGTGATTCAACACAACCAACCTTGGGGACAGGGACTGAAAGAGAAGAGGTAGGAGGTAGGTAGAGAAACAGACAGGGAGGAGGGGCTGAAGGTGTCTGGTTATATCACACTGAAAGTAGGTTATTGTTTTGGATCAATCAAATCCAATCAAATCCAGCCAATTTATGCTTAACTAGTCACAGTGCAAAAGCTGATATCAAATTGGACTCATGAAATTATTTCCCTGTAGTCTCTGAGCCTGATCTCATTTCCATAGTGTAAAGCCAGAGGATTTGTACCATCCTCGGGGCTAACAACAGTGTAACACAGATGACATTTTATGGCATAGATTTCTGGAAGCACTGTGGGATGTGAGAGGAGGAGAGGACACAGGGAAACAGAGAGAGAGCTCACTGAGAGAGGCTGACTGGGCAGCTGACTCAAATGTGACTCAAGAAATAACATATTCCCCAATTATGGCCACTTTTCTTCACTCTGCTGCCCCACGTTTGCCACACAGCTTCAGCTTTTGGACTTCATTCCTTCCTCCAAATGTGTTCGACCATTGTCCCCCATGATTCTCCCCCGTCCTCTCTCTTTATCAGCCCTTCCCTTAATGCTGCCATTAAATAAAGAGTATGCGGACTGAATTCATTTTCTCTACCTTCTGCCTCTCTTTCACAGTTCTTTTCGCTTCTGTGTTTTTCTGTAGACAGGTACGTGGCCTCACACCGTGACCATGGAGCCTCCACCCTCTCTGAGCTTGGCTCTTCTAGGAGGTAGCGAGGATGAAGACCAGCGCTTCCTCTTTCCTTTGGGTATTATATCACATCCCTCCACCACTGGCAATCAGCCAGGATCAAACCACTCGAACCACATGGGAGGATCAAGCCTGGACCGCCTGAATGGCAGCACCCCGTCCCCATCCCCTGCCACGCCCAATTTACCTCCAGCATCGCTTCCGAAGTTACCCTTGTCCTCCACCGGAGCCCAGCCTCTGCCTCCCATCCCCAATGCCTTGCACCCCACCAGCACCCCACTATCCTCCTGCTTGGGCTCGCAACACAGCCTGAGTGGGGACAACTCCCCCGTCTACAACGCCCTCTTTTACTCCTCGCACTCACCCTCGATGGAACGGGAGAGGGACAGAGAGCGTGACAGGGACAGGGAGAGAGAGCGAGGCTGCAAACACAGACAGGCCAGCCCTCTGGTTCACCGTCGGGACAGCAACCCCTTCACAGAGATCGCCATGAGCTCCTGTAAGTACACAGGCGGGGTCATGAAGCCCTTGAGCCGCCTCAGCGCCTCCCGAAGAAACCTTATTGAATCAGACAGCAGTAGTGAAACCAAAGATGGTGGCGTTTCAGCTGCTGCTGGGGCGACAGCCGCTGGGGGACATGACCGACAGCGAGAAGTCCCACCTACCTCTTCAGTGGCCCAGTCCTCTACCAATCCACCCCCAATCCAGAGCCCTCCAGAGATTGTGATTTCATCCAAAGAAGACTCGCCTTACCCCAGAGGAGGGTATGACATCACCGACTCCACATCCAACCAGATGTCCATCTACCACCAGAACCACGCTCTCGTGGAGAGCAGGCGGGTACAATCAGGAAGGGGCAGCAGGCAAGGTGGGGTTGGAGCAGTGGGCACTGGAGCAAGGGGCAGCACCTCCAAGGCCCCCAAACGGAAGAACCAAAACATAGGCTATAAACTGGGTCATCGCAGGGCATTGTTTGAGAAGAGGAAGAGGCTGAGTGACTATGCCCTCATTTTCGGGATGTTTGGCATCGTCGTCATGGTGATTGAGACGGAGCTGTCATGGGGCGTTTACACAAAGGTGAGGGAACAGACTGGTGATTAACCATCACAGCCACAGTCAATATAAGCTGGGGTCTTCTGTGGCTCTGGAGGAGAAAGTACCGTTAAGATGACCCTCCCTTACCCCCAGGTAGGGAGGTTCGAATGAAATACACCAAGCTGCATAAATGGAAATGTAAGATCCAGAATTCGACCCATAGTCAGATCAGGATATCTTTGTCTTAGCATCTTCGGACATACTGCTTTTCCTCTGTTCTTGACAAGGCCCGCAAAAGTAATTTGATGGATTGTCCTGTTAATGATGCTCAGTTATCCATCAAGTTTCAGAAAGCAGTTACGCGTACCAGTGCACGTAACTGCTTTCTGGCTTGTTCAACATTTTAAGTCACATATGCTCCTATTTTGATAGTGGGGCAGTGACAGGAACTGTAAGTGAAGGGTCAAATAAATGGGTTGACGTATAACAAGGGTCTACCAGCTAGACTCACACCAGGGAAGTATGATGTGCATGTTAACCCAGGTCACACTGAGTATTGCGAACTGACTGATTCCAGTTGTTGTCGGAATGTGTACCGTAATGACCAGGCCTGACAGTTGTTTCTTCTGGGTGATGTAATGCAAGGATGCAGAGGACATGGGGTGGTAGGGGAGGGGGGAGATTATCAGTAGGAGGCCAGGATCTCATTTGTCTGTGTAATGGGGAGTGTAATAGGCTGAACCGGCCCCTAGCTGCTATTGTCTGTTGTGTATTTTTTGTTTGTTTGTTTTTTTTTTTGGTCATGTGTGTGCATTTGTGTGTGTGTGTGTCACAGGGTCCTGGTAAAACTAGGCAGATATTGTGTTTATCTTCCTGATGTAGACTTTATGCTCGGTTCATTCTTACTTTCAGTTTGACATGTCACAGGAGGTTGGTTTTTCTTTTGCTAATAAGGTGGAAACATTACTTCCACTCCTGCGTCCTGTCATACATGGATCACTGACCATGTGAAGGAGGATGTAAGATCATGTTAGATTTACAGGTAGTGTGTTAGAATAGGCCAGCTGGGTGTGTCTCCCTCCGCTCTGGTTCTCTTTCAGCCCGGTTATAGACAGTGGTCCTGAGTTGATACTTGGCCGCTCTCAGTTCTTGTCATTGCAAGAAGAAATTGCCCGTTCTGCTTTGCTGGCAGTGTCTTGGCTTCGTCTCGCTGAGGCTTTTGTCTCCCACGCCTGACTTTATGAAAATCGCCGTTTTAGAGGGAGCTGGACTCTTTTTTTATTAATGAAAATTCATGGTTTGAATTTCTCTCCCTTCTCTCAATCCCTGTCTCTCTTCCTCCCCTTAGTTTGTGTGTTCTCCCTGAAGGACACAGTCGACTCTTTCTGTCTGTCTCCTTTCTATTTCAACTCTGTGCCTGTCTCTTTATACTGCTTTCTTTTTTTTCCCTTTCTTTCATTTTCCCCCCTCACTTTCCCTCTCCCTCTGCTCCTCTGCTCTTCCAGTGGGCGTCAAACTGGGGGAGTGTGATCGGAAGAGAGAAGCGACTGGGCGAGAAATAAAAGGCTGTAGAAGGAGAGAAAAAGGAAAGGCGATAATGAAAAGCCTGCTTTAGGTTCTTAAGCTACAACCAATATAGTCATCATCTGAATCAGACGGTGTAGTCTATCAATAAGCATTGATGGACACCTGTGAATCTGCCACTTTGCAGTTGGCTGATGCTCCTAACTCCTATATTGATTAATCTATGCTCATTAAGATATCTATTTAAGACTAGAAAATCAGAGTTTAATTAAAATATTCAGAGACTATACAGAGTTATGCTTCAGTGTCAGTTCTTCTTGAGATTCCAAGTGTGAGTTATATATATTTTCTTTTTCTATTTTTTTCTTTCTTTTTTTGTTTATCATTGCGAATTTGGTGTGATTCCAGCAGATACTGGCATTTCATCAGACAGTTCAAGCCCTCACTTAGATAATTGAGGTGGAAAGATGCCCACTGGTTGTTGTGAAAAATGGTTAGAGATCATGAGGATAAGAGAGAGAACAAAAAAGTGATGGATGGGAGGACGGCAAGGGGAGAAGTGGAAAGGTTCAAGCAGTGCTTTTAAACAGTCTTGAAAGATTTTTTTCCATTGATTACTGATAATCACTCACCCACGCATGCACTGTCCACCTCCACATACGCCGTACAAACGCATACATTGAAAATGGATGCCTTCTGTCACAGGTCCTATATTGTGTTCTGTGTTTTGACACCCAACCTTCAGGGGTGGAGTGAGTGTTTATAAGGAAATGTGATTAGTAAAGATAATTTTTGGTTCCTGAAAATACACATACGGTGTGTGTCATAGTTATTAACAACTTCACAAGACATTGTGTCTTTAACAATAGTAGTAAGCTCAATGTCACTGTTTACTGCCAATGTATGAATGTCTACCAAGCTCCCAGACTCTTTCTAGCAGGTCCAGCTGCTCTGTGTTGCTCCCTAAAATAGAGATGAAGAATAAGAATGGAACTAAACAGGGCGGGTTGGAGTGTGTGTGTGTGTGTGTGTGTGTGTGTGTGTGTGTGTGTGTGTGTGTGTGTGTGTGTGTGTGTGTGTGTGTGTAAGAATGGATGAAGAGAGAGGTTAACAGAGGAGGACATGCTGGTCGTGACTGTGAATATATACTGAGTAAGCATATGTACACTCGTGTATACAAACATATTTCAGACCCTGCCAGCTCATACTGTAGCTGAGATATTCTGGTATTATAGACTCTACTGTCAGTCATTATCAAGTCAAGTCCTGGACAAACACAAATTATTTGATAGAAGTGAAGAATCTGATGTTTTTGTGTCAAATAAAACTGCTCTCATGTTCTGCATGTACAGTATATTGTATTGTGTAAAACCCTCCACTGTAAATGTATGAGCTATTGAGCCAAGATAGATTATGCAAGCAGCAAACTGGATAATGAAATAATTCATGAATCTGAAATAATTTAATTGGCTCTTGGGCAGAATAGTGAGTTTTCACACATAAACCACCCAACACAAAAGTTAGGCCTTTAAATGCTTATCATGACTTTTTCTGAGACCTGTTTTGAGAGTGTGTTAGATACTGTACATCTTCAGAGTCAAAGCTTCATACGTTTTATTTACATGCTCTGTGGCACCTCGTACAGTTCAGCTCTTTGCCAAGGATCTTAACACTTCAAATGGCACAACAAAGATGGCACCTCTTAAAAACACCTTTATGAGCTTCTATTATTGATTTTATTAGGAACAGGTTAAAGGAGAAGAGCTCCCCTCCTGACATGTGTTTCTATCTGAGAATAAATGAGGCCCCAGGACACCTGGGACCCGAGCATGTGGCCTGTCACTGTCAGATCAATAGATCATTTCACAAAGGCCCACTTGGCTCCTTGGGGCCTGAGCGTCACGCCACGTTTTTGCCTTACAGTGGGACATGGCTATTCTGAGGGAATGCACAGCTGTTGTCAACTTCACCTGCCACACTGTCAGTGGACACACTTGACACCTCATCATACAGATGGGTGTTAGGTGTTAGCAAGATATAGGAACAGGGCATCATATGTTAGGATGTGCCCACTTACTGTTGCTGTCTCACCACCAGTATTGGATGATTTCACAAGTTATTAACAGTGTTCACTTTCATTCTCCCTTTCCTGTCCTCTTACTTGTGAGGAGTGTTTATGTTCCCTCCTTGGAGTATCTTAAGTACGTCTCGGTTTCCCCAACAGGGTCATTGCCATCTCAGCAGACTTGCAACATCGCTCTCATTTCCATCAGCGCTACTTTCGCCTCTCCATCATCAACCACCCCCGCCCCCACCCCATCTATGACATTTCTTACAGACATTTACTAGGAGACCTTTCTTTGCCAGGCCACTTGCGGTGGCTATGTGTTGCTTTTCAGACAGTACATGAGGATCATCAGGGAATTAAATACACCATATTCTCCGATGAAGCTCTCAGCCATCTCAGCACTTCTGTACAGCTCTCCCCCTCCTTTTCCTTTTCCTCGCACCACTCTATTCCACCCTCCCTTCATCTTCTGGATCACAGAGCTCTAAGGGACAGTAGATCTCACGGGTCTTGTCACTAACAGGTACAAATACGCTCATTTCTTTCAGTTTAACAAGGCTTGACTACCTCTGTCTGCAAGTCTGAGTGTGTTGGTACACATGGGTGTGTTAGAACTTGCATCATCTGGTGGTAAAGTAAACATTCACGTCACTGTGTTGTCCCCTTTGTGTATACACCTATAGAGTGCGTGTCTTAATGGATTCAGCTCTGCCATATTAGTACTCATGAATGCACGCGTTTTTGTTCATGCATGCGTGTGTGTGTGTGTGTTTACATACCCCTTTGTCTGGATTTAATTGAGTTTGTAGGGCCATGATGGTGTGTGTGTGTGCGTGTGCGTGCGCACTTGCATCCAAATGTGCATGTGCGTTTGTGTTCGTGTGTGCTTATCCTGGTAAGGTGGCATCACACCTCTGTCTACTGCCTGTTTCCCTGGAGACTGATTGCAAGAAAGCATTGCTCTCACAGGGAGAGAACCTCAAGGTTTACACATTACAAGACACACACACACACACACACACACAGACATATACATATTCATTACTAAGACATGTAGTGAGCGAGTTATCACTGCGTGGATAATGTGTTTCTAGGGGACACACATTTGCATTTATGAAGGTAAAATGGGTGGTAATGGGGGAAACCCCTTTTCTTTACACTCCCTGGTTAGTGTGTGCAAACGTGTGAGCGTGTCTGTCGGCTGATTGAACTTAAGAAGCTCAAAAGCTCATTATCTCCACATGCTGTCCCCAAACCACGGATCAATATATACTAATGTCACAGTTAATGCACAGCAGGACAAAGACAGACACTTCCACAGATGCACACTCATGCAAACATTAAGAGTATATGTCAGAGAAAGTACCCATCTCACTTCACCGCAGCAAACATTATCTGTCACATCTTATCTTTTCTTCTTCCAGCTGTGTTAATTTGGATAACTATAACCAGAGTCACAAACAAGTGACAGAGCTGACTTTATTATTGATTATTAGTTATGATTATAGCTATGTTAGGTTAGTTTTTTGGAAGGGATTTTGGATTTTTGATCTTTAAGCAGAGCAAAGCTTCCCTTCTTTATGCCAAACTAAAAGCCTGATGGGTTTAGCTCTATGTTCTGGTCCGATACCCAGAAAGAGAATAAGTGCATTTCCCAAAATGTGAATTTTTACTGGTTGAAAAGCAGGCAGTACAAAGTTTTTTTTAAACTAAAACCTAATTCATTCTTACTCTATCCACATAGCTGCAAAGGTCTGTGTTATGTGATTTTTATCATCTGCCCGTGTTCACGAAGGATTGTGTGGACTGTGTGTATCGAAAATGCAAACTGATTGTCTTTTTGTTTTTTCTTTTTCAAGGCAAAGATGAGTGAGATCTCCATCTTTCTAAGAGATACCCAGATTACATTTTCTTATTTAATTAAATTCAGCTTCCTCTTGCTGTCAAGAGGTTGCTATTTTGTTTAGTGCCACTAATTGTAGTAGTTAAAGTATAAACTAATGTCTCTGTGTCTGTCTTTGACCAGAATTAATAAGGTTGCATTCATTTAGAAAAGCAAATACCTGCAGAAGTTGCGGAAGTTATCAGCAGTGAGAGAGTGAGACGAAATATGTCACACACAGCTTTCTAATGTGACTCTGTATTTATACATCAATTCCTGAAGTCCAAATATGAACTATCTCATTAGCACAACATTCTTAGCTTCTCCAGCACCTAGTTTGCATCAATGAAATGGGATGTTAGCAAAGGAAAAGATGACTCAAGAGGAAAAGAGAGTGCAAGCAAATAAAGACCACAAGACAGCTCGAGCATTTTGGCAAGCTGATAGAGGAAATCAGTGGCGAGCCAAAGCTAGCTGGTATTTTCTCAGCGTTGTGCAGTGGCCCATAACCACGCTGATATGAGCAACAAATGAACAGCACTCACTTAATGCTTTCTTTGTCTGTCTGGGAATGTAATTGTGTGTTATATAAATAGTAGAAAGGGCACTCAGTCTCATATCGAATCTTCATCGATTTTGCTAACTATGGGAAAAAGGCATACTCAGGAGAGGAGAAACGTGTCCCTGGATTAACAGACTAGAATGTGTTTCTGAGGGATGTGGAATTAATAATATTAAGGACATGAGACCCTAAAGAGATGAAATAACACACTAACACACTCTATTTTCTGGGAGACTGACTTGCAATATATATTCATGAACCCAAAATGCAATGTTGTTTCTGCTCACTAATGTCATGAGAGAAAGGCTGAGTAATACATGTCCAAAGTGAGAGTGTAGACTCAGATCAAGAGAGTGCTTCGGGATGAATGCTTAACAGCATCCTACTTATCTAACTTGAGATGCTGCAATCTTGTGGTGGCTCAACCTTTCTGAAGAAAACAGCAGGCTGTTGTGTTCATACTGACTTTGGTGAGCCTTAAAATTCATGCTCTTGGTTTTGTTCTTTTGTGTGTATGTCCCTGAGCTGATGTGTCTACAAACAGAATCAATCTTTTAAATATTCTATTTAATGTTCTATTATCTTTATTTATTCATTTTTTACAAAGTTTTTTTTGTTTTTTTTTTTTTTTGGAAAGAGCAGTGGCACTAAAAACTTTTTTCCTAGATTTTGATTTGTCACCACGTCCATTGAAAAGAAGAGAATTACCAACTAATTGATGTTTCTGGCACATGCTGCTTGTTTAAACTAATATCTCTGATTCCTCTGTGAAAGCTCACATTAAAGAGCCGAGCCATTACACAGGGTTGCCTCATACATCAGCATGTAGAGGAGTATGCTGACCACAGCATCAAATGCATATTAATCTATTGGAGACAATTCCTCTCTGCAACTTCACTCTTTACTGTTGTCTGCGTAACATTACCTGTTTTTGACATTTTCATGAGACAATAACAGGATCTGCTGATGGCTAAGTTATATAACTGCCTTAACTTATTAATTACATTTTATACTTGTACTTCATTCACTTTTATGGCATCAGAATTGTAATTCTGATGCCATTTAGTGGGGGTTGTATGTTTGTGTTTCTGTGTATGAGTTAACCTGTGCTTAGGCAAAATTATACAGTGTTGTTGCTATGGTTACCTGCAGTTTAACTTACCCTGTGCATAAATTTAAGATGGTGATGAAACTGTGGACTACAGGTACAAATGAGATCTTCTAAGGTTGAATTTTAATGGACATCTGTCAATCTAGCAGATGTAAATATATCTTGGCTGCGTTATGATTCAGCTCAAGAATCTTTGTTACAAACTCCAGCTTCTTTTACTCTCAGAAATGGATCATCAGAGAGCAAAATAATCAATCAAAACCCCCCTTTTCCCTTTTTGAAGTATTCTATCTGATCTGGTGTAGATCCGTGGTTCACAAACTGTGTGCTGGGACTGCTGGGCTGCAAAGGTATTGCAAAATAATTTACTGTAAAAGTACACGTTGTGAAAAAATACAAAACAAAACAAAAAAAAAACTTCTAAACATGACAGAGGAGCGTATACTTGTTAGCTATCTCAGTCAGCTTGCATGCCAAAAGGTTATGTGACAAACAATTCATTCATCCATCCATTATCTATACTGCTTTTCCGTCAGGAGCAGGGCTGGAGCCAGTCACAGCTGACATTTCCAGAGGGCAGGATACACCCTGGACAGGCTGCCAGTCTATTCAGAGACACATAAAGACAAACAACCATCCACATTCACTCTCACACTTAGAGGGGATTTAGAGTCACCAATTAACTTCACTTTAATTAATTGAATTAGCACGAGTAGGATATCTAGAGAGATATCGATGAAGGCAGGGGAAAAACGTGCACACTCTACACGAAGGCCCCTGGCCCGGGAATTGAACACATAACCTTCTGGCTGTGAGGCAACAGTGCTGATGGCAAACACTGGCGTATAAAAATAGATCACTCATTAGCCACTGGAAGAATTAAAAGGAGAGCCACAAGACATATTGTGAGTCAACAAATGGCTCACCTCCTTCAAATATAAAAGTAAAATTGACCTTTCTACATTGTTATCAACAAAATTAAAGGGATCTGATTCCCTTATTTGACCTTGTTGTTATTGTTATATTTTTTGGATTTTCACGACTGAAAAAGGTGGGAATCACTGAGATTTGTGTATGTGGGTTCTGTTTCTGTGGTAAAAAGGTACAGATGTGTTTGTACCTACATGTGTCCACATGCGTACAGTAGCTCCAGTGTTTCTGTGCTCTGTGTGAGGTGAAGGGGTTAAAGAACTACTCAAGTGCTATTGGTTGTATTGATCAGAAGTTCCCAAGTGATTATAAACGCTATGAAACCAGACAAGCAGAGGTTTTAAAGCTTCACTGCAGAGTGATATTGACGGCTGGCAGCCCACTCTTCTACTTGTGTTCATCCACTGAAAGTCTGTTTTGTCAATGTTAGTTGTTATTGTTTATGCTGAAGTTGTACCATTATCGTACATGTGAGATTTTAGCAGAGCACAAACACATCTGGGACATCTGGCAAGTCAAACCAGACTTTGAATGTTAGACGATATAGCAAAGTCAATCTGAAAGATGTTTTTTGTTTGTGCTGTGTGATCCTAATGCATTTATGTCCATTGTCTCTCTGCAGACCTCCATGTATTCTCTGGCCCTGAAGTGTCTGATCAGCCTGTCCACAGTCATACTGCTGGGCCTCATCATAGCCTACCATGCAAGGGAGGTTCAGGTAAAGTACAAACACTTCCACCTGCTGACCTGTACATATGGATACAACTGTGTGATAGTGATTGTCTTCCCAGTAAAGCTGATGTCTGTGCCTGAGGTGTGGAGCAAAAGCTGGAAGATAAATGATGTAGTTTGTCTTAAAGACTGACAGAACAGTCTGAAAGCCGAGAGGTAGTCCAATTCCCCTCCCAGCACATGTAAAGATGAATAAAGACGTTATAACCAGTGATGGGACAGCGTTGCTAGGCGTGTTAGTTTCTCAGTAAGAGGTAATCTGACTGATTACGGTTTCCATTGTTATAACGCTCTTACTATTACCGAAAATGACATGGGTCAAGTTAATATAATTGGCGGCATGGCAGCCAAGTGGTCAGTGCTGTTGCCACACAAGAAGAAGGTTGCGGGCTCGGTTCCCGGCTGGGGCCTTTCTGTGTGGAGTTTGCATGTTCTCCCCGTGCCTGCATGGGTTTCCTCCGGGCACTCTGAGTGTGAGTGGTTGTTGGTCTCTGTGTGTTGGCCCTGTGATGGACTGGTGGCCTGCCCAGTGTGAGCTCCAGCACCCCTGTGACCCTGGAAACAGATGAACAGTTGAAGATGGATGAATGAGTAATCCAGTAACTGAATAAGTAACTTGCTGAGGGTACTCTCTGAGAGAAGTAACACATAACTATAAATAATTCCTGTTCCAAAGTAAAGTGCCCAACACTGGTTATAATCCATGTGTTTAATCTGAACCAACAGTCATAGTATAACACCCTGAAAAGAAAAGAAAAGAAAAAAAAACAAAAACAATTTACTGTTTTACAAATAATCATACACAAGACTCTTTCAATATTAAAGGACTGTGGTTACCCTGGGACAGACACTGGCCGGCTGTTTCTCCTTGTTTCCCGTCGTTATGCTAAAAAAGGAAACTAACCAGCTGCTGCATGCAGCGTCATATTTAGTGAAGCGACATATTGATTGATTGATTGATTGATTGATTGGCACAGATCTTCTCAACTCTCTCTTGGCAAGGAAGCGCATTTCCCCGAATAGCTGTTTGTATCTTTTGCTATTGCTACATGGCTAGCAATACAAGGAACAGCTGTTTCCCATCAGTCTCACCCAGAGCTTCAGCCATTGTTGTAATTACAAGAGGAGATTTTAGATTACGTCATCTGAGCTAATTACTTCTTCAAGGCAGCTGCAGTGACTCGATTTTCAGAAAGCAAGACCATGAAAATGCTAACTTCAATAGAAGAAGTGATAAAAATAGAAGGAAATCAAGATTAAGATGCCACTGTTGAAGTTCTTGGTGAGTAAAAGAATGACATTTGATGCCGAACTCAGATGACAAAAAAGTGAATGATCACTTCAAGGTTTGCAGCAATAGCAGTACTTTACTGCCTTTTGTTTAGGAGCGTGTTGCTTCAGATATAAACAAAAGCACAAGCGCTCCGTCAGTAGTGTACACTTCTGTGTCGTCCCTCAGGGTGTGGAGATAGACCAGGGGACCCAGGTGTGTGTCGGCGCCAACCAATTAGTGGCATTAATGAGAGTCCTAGTGGGATTGACCAAACAGTCTGGATGACTTTGAATCAAGTAGATATCTATTGAATTTTAAACACACATCCGGCCAATAACAATCCTGTCATTCAATAGGTGCACAGAAAGCAAACAATAACACGCACACAAGGCACACAAACACAGACCAACTCAGCCTCTTATAAGGTTGAAATAATCAATCAGAAATGCTTTCATGCTTCATGATATCTGCTTTTCTGTTTGTCATTTCACTAATATAATGGTGCCATGGTCATTTAACTGGGGTTTCATTGGAAGCCATTTCCAATCGATGTGCATCGACTATTTATGGGAGCCTTGCAGGAATCGGTCCCAGTGAGTGCCCCCACACCAGCTATTACTCCCAACAGCTACACCACGCAGCCATACCCATCTATCCAACCACATATTAGCTTGATGCTGTGACTTATTTTCCATTCAATCACCGCTTGGATCTTGTTGGAAATGTCCATTAAAGTTCTTGTGGGTCTGTGATGGGGATTCTGATGCATGTGGCACTAAGGCCCAGAATTTGTTTGTGGATCAGTAAGTCGATAGCTGTTGCTTATTCACCGTCATACACACAAGAAGTGATAGACTGGTAATCAGCACGTGACAGGCAGGCACTGATTATTAAGGGACAGAAAGGGATCCTTGCACATGAGGTGCATGTGCAATGTTCGTGTTTGCATATATGGTTAAGCATTCATTGAGAAAACAGGCCGGGTCTCTGCTCACAAGTTTGATGTCACATTCGCATACGGAGTCAGCCATCCACCCACACACACTGTGGCTGGTGCACGTGACAGGCACACTAATACCGACAGGAGAAGAGATTGAGAGTAGCTACTGTTAGGCCAAAAGAGCGAGAGGGAACGAGAGAGAGATAAAATGGTCTTTTGTTAATCTCTTTGAGAAATAATTCCTTTTGATTAAATGAAGTTAGGAGTTTGGGTAGGGTTCTGTGAAGGTACGAGTGGGAAATATTTTGTAGGTTGGGGGAGGTGAATTTGGGATTTAACCCAAAATCCACTTTGATAATAACATGAATGAGGATAGTGATCATTTACATGAATTTTTTGCACCAAAGCAACTTCCCATTTTGAAGGATAATTCTGGGTTACTGCAGCACTAGTTCAATTTTTCATTGCTCTTCATTGCTTTGGACATCATTTCTTTTGAGTTCAGTAACGTTTTATATGCACAGGGGTCAGATAGTCAGATAGTTCGTCCAGATAATCTAAAACACTTTAGTAGGAGGTGAAAATGAGCACAACTGAATATTGGTAAGAAGTTCTCATTGCACAGGAAACCTTTGAGCACACAATTGAATGACAACACAACTAAACTAGAACAATTGTTTAATTCCAAACAGTCGCACATGTGTGACTATGAACAGTAGTGGCTCTCTCTATTAAACTCTTATTATGTTCACCAGATAGTGGCTAACTGTATCTGTCTGCTGTTTGATGCCAGGTAGAATCAGTTTAGACTTTTTATCGATGTAAACAGCTGCCTGCTGCAGCTGAAAACAATGCTGCTAAGTTGAGAGTAAACCAAATTTTTAAAGTTAATGAAATATTGATTGTGTGAAGCTGAAGTCAGAACATGTTTAGCCCAGCTTAGCAAGAAGACAGAAAGCAGCCAGCCTGGCTTTGTCTAAATTCAAAGTTAGACAAACAACAACTGATCACTAATCCACTCCTTCTATGTTGTTGCTCAGCGCCTTACACGCGTTATAGTTTGCGGTTGTTGGTTGTTGGTTGTTGGATCAATGACTGTCTCAAAGTCTTCCACATTGTTCTACACCTGAACCTGAACCCGTCCATGTTTCATTGCACGTATGTTGATTTTATTATTCACCACCTGCCTGCTAGCACTAACCTTATTTGCTTACACACATGATCAGCATAACAAGTGCGTGTTTTTTCTCTTTTTTGTTGTAGGATGCTTCACCCACACAGACAAAGACACACACACACACACACACACAAAAAGTGGTGATGTGCGAAATGAGAGGCATTTTTCAATAAAGATCTCATTCTCAGATGACGACACACTCTGCTGGCACACCACGCCCAGCATGTAACAGGGTATTACACACATGTACACACACAAAGCAAGCGCACGTCATATATAACCTACATAAAGGCTACATTTGTAGAGAAGGTCAGCAAGGCAGAGTTGCTGCAGATCAGAATGATGTTATCGAGTTTAGCTGACATTTATACCACCTCTCTCCAATCTTCATTTCTCTCTCCCCCTCATGTCTTTTATTTCACAGTAGTTTTTGTTTACCACTATCAGTGTTCTCTTGTTCTTACTTTTTCCCTTCTGTCTTTCCTGCGTCTCCTGCTTCTCCATCATTATCCGATTAGATTTGTCTCCCTTCTCCTCCACTGGGCATCAATTCAATTTTGTTGGTGAGTTTCACATTTTTTCTTCCTGATTCCTCTCCACCCTTGTTGCTCAGCATTCAACTTCCCACCTTCTCACCCCTGTCCTGTCGTATTTGAACATTTCTTTCCTTCAGAAAACCCTCACGCTATTCCTCCCCTCCCTTTCTTTCTTGTCTCCTTTTTGAACAGTGTTTCTCTTCCAAAGGCCTCGCTTGCATCTTTCCTTGCTGTCCTCTTTGCTCTCCTCCACTTCTTGCTTTCTGCACTGCCCATTGGAAATTGTCAGAAGTGGCAACTCAATTGTTCTCAGCATAAAACAAAAAATAAATACGGCAACAAACTGAAGGAATCCCTGTTAAGTACTGACAGCAATTAGATCAATCAGGTCGGTAAATGAACCTGTGTGATAAAGATATGCTCGCTCATGTCATTCCAGCTTTGTAATAAAAAAGTGACAGGATGAAAAGATGGGGAGCTGACATGAAAAAAAGAAAGATTTGATTTGAAAGTTTTGTGTTGTACCTGCAGTATGAGGTTTATCACTCATAGTTTAACTTTAACTGGGCGGCTTCTGATTCCCAAACAAATTTATCGCTTTTCCCATCCCCTCGCAGTTTTTCATGTCACAGTACAAAAAGCACAGGTGTAACAAAGAAATGAATGAAGGTTTAAGTCATGCAGCAGCTTTAGTTTCAGGGTCTCTGTATTTTTCATGCTGACTCATAGTCACGCTGTCATGGTTGACTGGGAAACTCAGAAAAGAGAATTGTTCATGTCATTGGTAACACCTTTGTGCTTCCTGTCATCGTAAAGCAAAATGACTGCTGTGGAAAAGGCCCATGAATTTCAAAAGTCCTCCAAAAATAAACCAAATGCAGCAACTGGAGCAAAACCTTATTGTCCACAGCATCACTTCTCCTTATCATGAGATCACTTGTTTGCTTATTTGTTTTCTGATAAATCATATAATTTCAAAAGTCCTGACCTGGTTGTGTTCAAAATGAAACAAGATTTTGCTTCAGATCATAAATGTTTGTTTTTTTGTTTTGTTTTGTTTTTGTTTTTTTTTTTTTTGTCATGAAAAGGGTTTTAATTGAACTTTTACTTTTACACAATATCCTCATTAACTAACTGTAGCTGCAGATTGTAGGGTTAAAGCTAAGACATTCTGGTCGTTCTTCCTCTCTTCCTTTGATTCTGAGAAAGAAATAAGGCACTTTGTCCAAACAACAGACAGTCCCCAAGTGCTTGTCCAGGTAATTACCAGCGTGTTATGAATTGTATTCCAAGCTCAGCTGTAAAATTTGCATGAAACTACCATCAGACCTTGTAGGTTCTGACTCTTTGAAAAAGCTATGTTTTTTTTTTTTTTTTTTTCAAAGCAATGAGGAATAAATCAGCTCTTCAAAGAACTACTTTTTCCTTCACAACCTCAAATGTACTTCTACACAGGGCAGAGGTGCAAATGTTTTTTCTTTAAACTTACTTACTGATTTCTTGAGAAAACAATGAAGTTTCATGTAGCCAGCTGTTAGCTGTCTTTTTTTTTTTTTGAGGATATATAAAAGTCCCAGGCTGGGTAGTAAGTAAATACCTTGAGCTTTTGCTTACCACATCCTTTGCTTTGGAAATCTAACCCATTCACAGAAATCCATTCAGAACTTCAAGACATAGGAATGAGGGAACATTAAGTGCTAAAATATTTATTAATTTCTGGTTTTTAAACTAATTTCTGCGTTATCTTTTAAGGCTGAATTGAACTGCTGCCAATACCATGCTACCATGGCAACAATACCATATTCCTGTTGGACTGTGACAAATCATGAAGCATTACACAACCTCAGGGATCAATTTCAGATATTCCTTTTTTACATGTGTTAATACTTTGACAAAGACAATTGACTTTGCTGTTGAGCTAAGCACTAAACTACAGTGAAACAGACTGAAAGCACAAAGTGATCGGGGCTTTGCTGGCAACATCAACATAATTCTCGTTTGAATGAGCAATTGAAAATATTTGACTGACTGGCCAATCTATGCAACTGCACACAGCACACCATTAGTCTGATTTAACATTGCACCCTTGATTGGTCTTGAAAAATGGAGATTGAATGGAGCTGATTGAAATATCATTGGGTTAGCCAATGATGAATTTAAAATAATGACCCTAAAGACAGAAATTATAATGCATCACAGTTTCCAAGTGGCCTTTTGACAATTCTGAAGGGCAAATGATTCATTTGGCCAACACCACGCTAGTTTACTGGAAACTTTGGAAGGGAATAGAATATAACAGAAAATTCCAGCAGCTTTGAACCTCCCATGTATTCCATGTAGCATCCAGGAACATCTTTACATGTTGGTGTATTTCAAGCCCTACTCTGCTGCATGGCTCAGAGCCACTTCACCAGTGGCTTCCTTCCTTCACACATGCACACAAAGACACACACTCAGACACACAAACTCACAGTAGCTTTTGTAGACTTGACAACAAGACACAAAGCACTCTAAAACAAAAGGATTCATTTTAGCTGATAAACTTGCAAGAAATCTAACATGAAAGGCAAAAATTGAATTGTTGAAATAAATCAAATAAAAACTCAAAGAGAGCATGTGAGAAAGGGGTATTTTTCCAGTCCATTTGTACATCTAAAGCATTAGTGGACTTTGTTATTCAGTTACTTTTGGAGGATTTTAGAAGCAGCCATTGATCAAGAAGACACCGACTTGGCACTCTCACCCTCTCAAATGCAGGCAAGATGATATTAGGAAAATAAAGTGAGCAGTCATCCTCCACCAAGAGTTTTCTGCCTTCCTATAAAGTGAGTCTGCCGAGCTGAGATGAGTAATGTTTGCTTATTTGATGATGAAATGTTTTACGGATTCTGCATAATGTACATCTGCTGAAGGAAATGCAGTAGAGTGATGGCCTCCTTATGACTGTAAAAAGCCCCCCCCCTTTATTCTTCATAAATGTTTATTTCTCTGATATCATTTGTGTTTCACCAGCTTGTGGCCATTTTAAGTGGCAATCTGTCTTTTATATTTGCAGTGAATGAAAGGAATGTCTTAAAACAATGCAGGTGGAAGGCTCTGTTCACACTCTTGCAGTTTCTGTTTTGAGACTTTCTACTAGCAAACTGGGCAACACTGGTCATGCACAAGCCACCACAAGCCACAACTGTGAACCTCATCTCTTGCACTTTCCAGCCTCCTGTTTCACCTCCATGACAACACACTCCACTTTCTTTCCTCACTCAGCTGCGTAGAAACAGCCAAGGGGGAGTTTCCTTGGAGCTGCAGTTACAGTCAAGGAAAGCCTGTTATTCTCTCTGCATATTCACATATATTTGGGTGTGTGAATCTGTGCTTCTGTGTGTTTGGCTCGCCCCAATTATTTTCTGCCAGTGCCAGGGATTTCCATGCTGTAGGACATAGGTGTGACTATGTGTGTAAGAGTATGTGTGCAAACTTTTCAATGTTCACTGTATCACTGTCTCCTTCACTGACTATGGCCGTCTCCAGCCCAGACTAACGTTTATTCTTACACCCTCTCTACCTTTCCTTTTAAGTCCGTGCTTTGTTGGACAAGGCCGTGTGAATCTGTATGCGTGCATGTGTGCAAAAATTTCCCTGCATGTCTCCTTTGCTCGCTTGGCAGGGTCTGGTCAGCACCATGTCTGTTTCCGTGATGAGAGACATCTGCAATCAGAGACTTAACACGATTAAAAAGCTACAATGGCCATGGGGACTGGAAGGGGCTGAGGCTTTGCTGGATAGATGGATGGCTGATGAGGAAAAATGGAAGGATGACAAACTCCCCCTCAGGGTTGCAGATGTAGCAAAGGCGGGGGCTGGTTCAGGTGGAGTGTCTCCTCTCAGACCTCACACCTTCACCGGTGAAGAGACCTCAGCCTGTCTTTGGCACTGTCATTTTCATACATCTCTCCTCTTTTTCCCCGTTTGGATCCCTTGTTCATTGCTGGCCCATTTGTTTTTTTTCTGTGAGCTTGTCCTACTTCTTTCCTATCCACTTTCTCTCCTCGTTCCTTGGCCCTTGCCCTCTGCCCTGTGATGCCACATTTTGTTAAAATTAAAAAAATAACAGAGGGCACTTTTTTCCCAATGATCTTATTCATACTTGCCTTTGGCTTGTTCTTGTGTCTGAGTTTATTTAGCTTCGATGTTCCCTGACCTTACTCCCCGCTTCTCGCCTTATACAGCTGACGGGGTGTGTATCTAACTTAGACACACACACAGGCACACAAACACACACAGACAATCCCTACCTACTTTTCCTCCTACCCCCTCTCTCCTGCTCATGCTGGGGCAGTGGCATTCACTCACTCCCATTGACAGATTACTTTCCTAATGGAATTTAATTATTTATCCCTTCCTCATGGCGATTTAGCCAGGAAAAGGCCGACAGCAGGAGCGCGAGGGAGGACGGGACAAGAGGGGAAGGTGGAGGCAGGAGGAAAGAGAGGCGCTCATTTCCTCCAGTGGCAAGAAACTGGATCACCTCCGTTTTGATTTGGAGAGATGTCATTCATAGAGAGAAGGAAGAGGAGTGAGGGATGTTAGACAGAGGAAAACTAAAAAGGAAGAAGGAGACAGACGGACAGATGCAAGGCTTAAAGAGCAGCTCTGTCTCACAAACACACTGGGAGAAATAAATGAGCAGTTTGCAGACAAGTGTGAATGTGTGAATATTCATTGACGAAGTGTGAATGAATATACATGAAGTTTGGTTGCCCTAGTCTGGTTCAAACAAACTCATATACACACAAACACAAACTTGGTTTTGTCTCTTGCGAGGACATTGCGTAACCTCTACCATAACTATACATGCCTAACTCTGATCCTCACTCTAATTTAAACTGAATAATGAGTGTTAGTCCTGAATTTCAATGGTTTACCTTCCGGAAAACAGGTCTCTGTCCTCCAATGAGAGGTCAGTCTCTAATGTGACAATGCAAATAGATTTTTGTCCCCAAACGGTGAGCACACTCCCATATACAGAAAACTGTGCCTGTCTCTGCAGAGTCTCTGAGTCCTTGGCAACCTGCGTGCCCTCTCTGTAGCTCATCACTCGTCGTCACACACCTTTCTGTCTTCCTGTCTTTTTTTCTTCTTGCCTCATCTCTTGGTGCTTTTCTCCCATTTTGACTCTGTCTCATCCTCTACTTCTCACCCTCTCTCGCTCTCTCCTCCCTCTCTCACTGGGGATCCTAATTAAGCTTGGCTGCTCTTTGATGTTGTCGCCTTGGCAACAGTCACCATGATGAGACTGGGTCTGCACACTCTCTCTCAAACTCACTCAGGCATACACAAATACACACAAGTACAGTACAAACACACTGAAATCATTAAGAGAGTACAGCCAGCGTCTGACCCTTGGTTCAAATGATAGCTACACAATGACCCAAGCATGTGCATAGGCTACCTGCTGAATGTGTCCCTGTGTACATGTTGGCTGCATGTGTATACACATGCGTAACAGCAGGAGAACAAGGTAAACATACATCCAGCTGAGCGAGATAAAGATAATGATGGTGCTGTGTATCCATAGGTGGCTGAGGAAGTGGAGTTTCACCGTGATGGGTACAACTGGCCGCCACAAGCCCGAGTGGCAGGCTATCATGGCCGCGTGCACCGACGTTTGACCTGTTACTGTATTTGTTATGTTTTCCTAAATAAATGTTTGTGTGGGCTAAAAGCCCTTGAGATGAATCATGTGGTAAAGAGCAATTGTTAGTGCCGCCTGTTACTGGAGGCAGTACAGCATCTGGTAAACCTGGCAGATTTACAGCAGGGGAGTTCCTCATTTCTCTCACTGTGCTCTGGCCTTTGTTTATAGTCTGTTTGGAGCCTCTCACTTAAACTTTTCTTGTCCACTGAAAGAATTTTCTGTAAATGCATTTTTATTTTTATCCTTGATATTTTCTTGAAAAGGTAAATATGAAATTACAAAATTGCATGAATTCAACCTGTTTTCAATGTAAACTCAAAATGCGCAGTTTTGTAATTTTTCCTACATTTTTGTCACACATTCAATTTTGTTTACCATTACATTCCTCGAAAATCTTTTGAAAGAAGTTGAAGCATAAACTTTTCTCTTTTTTGGCGTTGTCCTCCTTTCCCTGATAATTCCCTGTTCCTATCTTTATCTCTTAATTTCCTCTGCACTTCATCCATCTTTTCTAACGCCTTCTCACTCGCATCAACTCTACCGCCCCCCACCCCTTGTTCCTGTCAGCACAGTCTGGAGGAGGGCCACTGTAATGAAACCTGCTCTTACCACTTCCTTATAACAGCAGCTTTGGCGACACTAACAAGAGTAACCACAGCAATTACGAAGTACAAGACATCAAAATATAGTGATCCAGTGAGGCGAAACTGCAATTTAAGTTACAATGTTTGGGCTTGAGCTCATGAGATGGGTTGAAATGCAATGGCCAGTGCCTTTTTTTCATGTATATTATGTAAGATTTACTTCCACATAGCAGCTCCTGATGACTTTGCATATTTTGTTAGATTTTTTGTCAGATAAGAGCTACAGGTTAAATTAAAATGAGCCTATATACTTTACAGCAACTCAATGGATTACTAATTGGATCTATGGTGGGGGGTTTTTATCTCAGAAAAGAGACATTTAGTCTAAATTGCCTCTGGTTCCTTTAATCATCAGATCAGTCAGCTGTACTGATTTGTGGATTGTGCCAGCAGTGGATCATGATGAAAAGTAGGCACAGTACTGCTTTAAAACAAGTGTAACTCTTAACTCTCCTTATGTCCTTCGTGTCCCTGCAGCTGTTTGTCATCGACAATGGGGCAGACGACTGGCGCATTGCCATGACGATGGAGAGGGTCCTACTGATTGCGCTGGAGCTTTTGGTGTCTGCGGTGCATCCAGTGCCGGGCGACTTTAAGTTTCAGTGGAGGGCGCGACTGGCCTTCTCGTATGCGCCGTCACAGGCCGAGGCTGACTTGGACATGGTGCTGAGTGTGCCCATGTTCCTGCGCCTTTACCTCATTGCCAGAGTGATGCTTCTGCACAGTAAACTCTTCACCGATGCCTCCTCCAGGAGTATAGGTGCCCTGAATAAGGTCAGAAGGCTTTTGTTCTTGCAGGTGTGTGTCTATGCAGTATGAACTCAAGAGTCTCATTGTTAAAGGTTTAGCTGGAAAGAGGTGACAGAGTTGTAATGATATTAAGGTCAAGAGCTCTCTCCTCTGAATTAAATCTCTGTCCGTGCCGTCCCTTTCATCCCTGGTCTCTACCTCTTTAACTATCTTAAGTCATTCCTTCCCCTCCATCCTTCTCAACATCCTATTCCTTTTTATCTAACAGTTCTGATATCTTTCCTCTCCTTTTGTTATCACTCCGCACGGAGACTTGGATGTAAGATGAGGTCGATCTTCTATCATATAATATGAGATGGAAGCATGAAATGGGAACAAGATATTGAATACGGCTCAAATGGGGCATGAAAACAAAGGACTAGAATGAGATGAGATGTAAAACAAGTGCTGGAAAATGTGTACAAGCCATGCAATAAATGATTGGTGTCATGTTTGCAATGACTGAAAACAAAAAACCAGGAAGGGCATGTACTACATGTTGGAAATATGCAAAGTACCATGTGTAGGGAGAGATGGAGTAGCTTGTACCGCCACAGATACACTGGTGGTGCTCTTCTGACCCTGAGGTTGCAGTGACAAAGAGAAGGGGTGAAACGCCAATGACATGCAGCTCTAACATGACAACTCATTCATCAGCTGCTTGTTCTTAGGTCATACATTTTTCTGAAGTGGATGCTCTGTCTTTTATTGACAAATGAACAACAGATTTTAAAAAAAAAAAGATACACTGAAATAGGCCGGTTTCTGTAAGACACTGTATAACTTGACCCAAGTCAGAGAACAAGCCCCGATCACGACTCCAATTACAGAGGAATGTGGTCAGAATCAAAAGCTGCTATAAAGACTAATTAGTAAAGTATCCGGCCTGTGTGGAAAACACAGCTACGTAATATTAACCCCTGAAATATTTTGGCTGTGTGTGTAAATGTATTTCAGGTCCATTTTAATACGCGGTTTGTAATGAAAACCCTCATGACAATCTGCCCCGGGACGGTGCTGCTGGTCTTCAGCATCTCTCTTTGGATCATTGCTGCTTGGACCGTACGTGTGTGTGAGAGGTCAGTAACAGGAACAGTGTGCGTTTGTTTCTGTGTGCATAAAATAGATGTCATTGGATGACGATTCGATCGGAACAATTCATTTCAATCAGCCAGAAATATAATCTGAGACATGTGGGCAGCATAATCAATTCTTTGACTTCGGTTGATGAGGCTTTTACACCGATCGCACACTTCATTTGATGCAGGCCGAGGAGTTATTAGTTTGTTTGTCCATTTTGTTTGACAAAAAATTAAGAGTGATATCCATTCAGTAGTCAGCAAGCACCACCTACCAGACCTCCTTCAGCATTTATGAGCAGTAAACAAATTATTCATCACATTATAGCATATTTATAAGTAGTCAGGAGAGCATTAATAGCTAATCATTTGTCAGTAGTTATACAACTGATTGGTAGCTGGTGATTGAGAACATTGTATAGCTTAGCTATAATGACGTGCAGTAGATGAGGAGCAGTGTACCAAAGCTTCAGTCTAGAGTTTGTCATAAAAGCTATTCTACATACACAGGCAGAGAAACGCATATTATACATACTTAAATATTTATCTGATATAATCATATGGCTGTGCAGACTGGTGTTTTATTGGGCAGGGCAGATGACAGCATACTTACAAATCAGTTCCTCTGCTGTTGAAGCACAGGGTTGCAAACTGTGAATCAAATTGTCCACCTAATTAACAGATATTATGAGTTATGTAACTTAATTGATGTCCCATTGAGTGGAAAGGGAACATTTTAACATCCTTTTTGATGCTTTCAAACTCTTTTGAACATAATCAAGGAGCTATAGGAACATGCCAGCTGTTTAATAAGCTTTGTTAAATGTACCATTGTCTGGGTGCTGGGAAGCCATTGTTCAGTCCACATTCAGTTTTAATTGACATTTCCTTTCCTCTCCAAACCAAATTAAAGAAGGAAAAACACATAAAATTCAATTAAACTGCTTCAAACAAGGTGCGAATTTCAGAATTTGGAGCACATGTCCCCTCAGGTGGGAGAATAGAAAGCTCTGAGCAAATATATCTATCATTAACATTGAGGGCTAAAATTTACATTTGTCTGATTAATTAGTTTTTGAGAAACAACTTTGTTTCAAATCTTCGCCAGATTTGGTCACTATGGTAACAGTGTTGTGTGTAGGGCTGAAATGATGGAGGCAAGAGCTGCAGTTCTGTGTTGTGTTTCTGTGTTGGGCACTTTGGAATCTACGTTGACAGAACACTTATAGGTCGCTTGTGTTTCATTATTAGCATTTATTTTTGTCTTATGCCCTTTGCTGACTTAATTCTCTCAACATGTTTGCTTCTAGATATCATGATGCCCAAGATGTGACCAGTAACTTCCTGGGAGCCATGTGGCTTATCTCCATCACTTTCCTGTCCATCGGCTATGGCGACATGGTCCCTCACACCTACTGCGGCAAAGGAGTTTGTTTGCTCACGGGAATCATGGTCAGTATATTTCCTGCCTCTCTGCCCTCGTTTTCCATCTCACCCTCCCCATGGCGTTGTCCTCGCCTTCGTTCAAAGGTCAGCAGATTAGAGAGCATGCTGTCATTTCAGAGAGAAATTCTGCCATTTGTGTAATTTGGGCAATCCTCTCTGAATTAGCTTGCATCTGTGCTTCTGTGTGTTTTGGGTGTGTAGGCGTGCAAACAAGAGCACATTAGTGGTTTTGTGATAGTGTGCGTGTGTGTTTGTCTGTGCGTGTTATTCCTTTGTCTGTCCTCATTGCATAATGAAGGTCCCACCTTTCAGTGTGCCATGTCCACCCACTCTCAGCTTCTCTCCCTTTCTCTCTGTCTTTCATTTTCTTTCCTCACCACTATTTAGCTCTTTCTATCCCTCTCTCTTTTTTTTTCCTCTCTGTCCGTCTCTCCTTCCCAGAAGCCATGTGTTTATTTCTATTTTCTATCTACCCTCCATCTGTTAGCGTCAGTGTTTAAGCTGCCGACTGTTCCTTTATTTGCTTCACTTCACAGGTGTTCTTCCCTTCTTCTTTTTCTGAGATTTTCTCAGAAAAATCTCAAGAAATGTTCTTTTACTGCCTTATCATTCTCTCCTTCACCTTCGCCATTTCTTGCTTGTTTTTGTTTAAAGCACAAATCATTGAATACTTGAGAAGCTGATCAACACGTTTAATGATATGAGTGAAGACACTGTTCATCTATTCCCATGCCGTAATTGTAATGCCATTCTGATAAAATGGAGGCGATTCATCTCTTTTCAAATTCAGGAAAATTAGACTTGTTAAGGGCTCTGTAGCTAAATGTCAAGTAATCCTAAATTCAATGTGCTAATAAGTATGCTGGCTTTTGTTGAAGGTCACAAAAGGAAAAACAAGATTCAAAAATATCATGTTACCTGGTAATGTTTACCTCATAGGACACAGTGTGCTCCATTTTATGTTGCCAAAGGGGAGATTATAGTGAATAATAGAGGACAAGTGTGCATCTTCCAAAGTGAAAATGACTGCAGAGTGGGTGCTCACCTGAGTTCTTACAAATTACATTACAATTTTACTTTTCTGAATTCTGAGCCTGTGCATTCCACACAAAAATGTTACATTATCAATGTGTCTAACCTGCTTCATTCACAAAGACGACGGAGCGGGGATAGGACATTTTGAATTTTTCAGTAAATAAAGAAAAAGGCAGGAATATCTTTTTCCACTTTCAGCAGCTTGTTGAAATACAGAGTAAATAAAGGCAGCCTGTTGATAAAAACACCATTTTAAAAAGCACCTATAAACAATGCTCTTATCCGTCGGGTTACACCTTAAGATTGTGACCAAGAGATTGACAAACAGAGCTTCTGATTTATTTATTTTATTTTATTTTATTTTATTTTTTTTGTCTCAGCAAGAAATTAGCTTGTATAATAGCTTTTTATTAGTAATAATCTTCGGTGCTCCATTTGCCCACTTGCATGTCTGCCACTTGTGCACTTGAGTTGAGTGTGTTTTCCTTTAAGTACCTCAAGCAGCTGCTGCCATGGCTGAATACTGAAACCAGTGATATGCTGTCTGTCATGACTGTTGGCTCAAGAAAACCCCAGAGAGGAAATGAGACAGCTCTCATTATAGGAACTCCGTTCATTTTTTCCTTTGGTTCCTCTGATGTTTATATGTGAACTGTTTTAAAAACTATATTTCTCACTAGTTCCTTATAACTTTGCCAAGAACTACAAACCTTTTCTTTCATCTTTATTTCGTCGCTCCAATCCATGTAGCTTCTTAACTGTATTAGTGAATAAACATGTACTTTTTCCAAATAGATGCATACCTCCCATTAATGTGTGAATCATCCAATCAGTGTTTAGAGTTCGACTCTTATTGAAATGGTAACACAGACGCACACAAAGACGCAAAACAGGGGGTGGATACATAGTTGTCCTGAGCCCACTGCTACAGACTGCATCCTCCACACAATGCTGACACAGAGCTTGACATACACTCTTAGTATGACTCCCACACACACTCTCCTCCCCTGTCACACACAAAAACACACTCACTACACTCTTCGGAGTGTTCAGAGTGGTTTATTTTCGTTAATCATCAGAGAAGGAGAGAGGCTGCAGGTAGAAACAGGAAGGTGAGGCTCGTGTGTGAGGTATAGCAGGAGCAGCAGGTCGGGGGAAACCAGCGTGGAGGTGAAGTGAAGAAAAAAAGGAGGAGGAGGCCAGATGTGGCAGGTGGAGGCCACAGAACAGATTTTTTTTTTTTATTATTATTTTTAAGAATTAATGTAATTAGTTTTTATAGGAGAAATACCAGCTGTTGTTTCTATGACAACACATGAAGGCCAACAGAGCTGTATTATACCCCTGCCCTGAGGCTACCTGAGGATGTGCCAGGTGTGTATGCGTGTGTGCTCTCATGAGTCTGTGTGGGTAGGTGGATTGTGGTTGGGTAGACAAAAGCATGTTGTTTTTTGTTTTTTTTTTTAAAGGAGCTTGTACATTGTCTAATTTAAAGCGCATTACAAATAATGCATGATTGTGTGTATATGTGTATTTGCACTTTAGTCTTTAGTCATGCATTCATTTTATTCATGGTAGCACCTCGCCCTAGTTGTGAATAGATATAAGTGTTGATTAATGAAGCTGTCAACAATGGGAATGACAATATGGTAAAACATCACTGCACTAATAATGTAAAATATGTTGAAAAATGCTGTGCATGAATTAAATTGTCCCTTTGTCTGTATGCAGCTACAGCTATTTATGTGGTACGTTCTGTTTATAAGTGTTAAATGGAGGGTTCACAGCAAAGTGTTACTGTTGGAAAGCATGTTTGTGTTTTCGTTCCATTTTCTACAGCTTCTTACGATTCTGATCAGTTATCGGGTTACAGAGACGCAGAGTAGCTCTTATTTCTTCCCTTTTTGTGCTCTTTCTGCCTGTAAGTGCTTATTTTGTGGCACTAATTGAGCAAGGCAGTGAATATTGAACATTTTCTTTATTTTGAATATCTCCAACTCGTCCCTGCTACTTCCTCCTGACCTGGTTGGGAAGCTGTTTTTCCCCCCTTCTTTTCCATGATGGTAAGAGACGCGGTTTTTCTACCTGGCATTTGTGTAGACGTTACATCATGGGTGATTCCCTCTGTTCCGACAGCTAGGTGGATGGCTGCGCTGAAGTGGAGGGAGGGAGGGAAACACCCAGACGTATGAAACAAATCACAGCAGAGCAGCCATCATCGGCTGTGTCACTTTGTGGAAACCCTGCTGGAATCAAATGGAGGCAGGCGTCTATACAAACAAACTTTCATGCACACACACACACACAAACGTGCACTAGCACATGCATGCACGTACACAAAACCAATCTTGACCAACCTATCAGCACCCCACTGTTTCTGACAGAGCAGAACAAAGGTACCAGCAAACACACATATAGCCGGGGACACGCACAAGGCAGCGCACATCGAAATACTGCTGCAGCCGTCCATAACAGTCTCTGCATGGACATGTATGGCTGTTCCGAAGGTTTTCCATCGGCTCCCATCATATTTTATTCATAGTTTTTGAATAAACACAAATAGAGTGGATGAGGGTATAGACATGGGCCACAATGCCTGTTTGTGTGTAGCATTTCACTGAACCCAGCCAAAGTTATTTTTGGCTAACCTGTCTTATCGTTCAAGAGCGTGCACGCTGAGGACTTGGCTGTTTCCTACATGCTTCATAATGCTTCATGCTCCCTCGCTCTCACTCTCTAACTCACTGCTCCTTCCTGATATCGCTGCCTTTCTCTCCCACAGTGAGTTGCACAAACTTGCAAGCACGAAGGAAGAGCAGCCATACATTTCCATTAAACACTCCTACTCTTAATTCATTACTTATCAGATATGTGACCTCATTAACATTGCCTCCTTCTCCATCTTTCTCGCCTCCTTTTCCAAGCACACACTCGCTACCTGCACTCATCCCTCCCTCTATGTGTCCTTCATTCCTCATTTATATTTACTCATAGCTCTTCACTCTCTTTATCTTTTCTTCCTCTCTCTCTTTCTTCTTCCCGGTTCCTGCCCCTTCAGAAGAACCCGTGAGCACTCAACAGCCCCATTGAAAACAGTGTCTAATCTGAAAGTTAATTAAGTCTGCCTTCCTATCCGTGTTCCTGCGCCTCTTCTCCTCTGGAGCACGTCTTTCTGGTTGAGAGATCACCGTCACTCTCTCTCAAATGAATTTGCCATATGTCTCCTGTGGGTCAAGCTGGAATGCAGATGAACCAGTCTGGGTTTTACACTTTTGGACTAACTGCAGTCCTCAGACCTTTGGTGACAGGGGAAGATTGGCACCCTGTGATTTAAATGGACAGGACCTAATGAAATAAAATTAGGCCATGTCAATGCGTCATGCATATTTGTGTCTATAAGGGGCATATTTTTCAGCTACATATAGAGGCGGCGATATAGAGGGGCTCTCACACCAGATGGATTAGAGGAGAAAATAGACTTGGCTTCCATCTCAACATGAAGAAATGCGGAGCTGGAACAGAGCTATCTCCCTGTCCTCGCTCCCTTTCACTTCTCCTTCTGTCATGTGGAGCCTTTCCTCATATTTGTCCTCACTCCCTTCAATCATCTGGGCTAATTCTGCGGCCAAGAGCCATTGATTTACCAATTCCTCCTCTGTACTGACTGACTCAGTGCTCTGTTTTCTCGTCCTCCTCCCTCTCTCAGGGTGCAGGCTGCACGGCTCTGGTGGTTGCTGTGGTAGCCAGGAAGCTGGAGCTGACCAAGGCCGAGAAACACGTACACAACTTCATGATGGACACACAACTCACCAAGCGGGTGTGTAGGATTGTGTGGTGTTCATGGTGTGAATGAGTATGTGGTACTTCTGCAGCAATAATTTCAAACTATGATTTATAAAATATAGTGCACATTCCCAGTATGCACCACAATTTTTTCAAACAGAGCTCTAATTTATAAAAGAGAATTTTTTGTGCGTGTGCCGTTTTGGGGGATTTTTCTCCCCAGTGTAGCATTTCTTTGGGGTTGCACTGAAATAGGTGAGAGCCCGTCTAAATGGCTTGTCCCTTTACTGCCACTCCTTCACCCTCCCCAATATTACATCACATAGTCACCCTGTTTTGTTGTGACAGTGTGCCATGTTATTTGAGTGAGTGAAGGCAATAAAAGGTCATCTCTTTCTTGCTCTCCCTGTTCTACTCCCTAATTTAGTCCTCTTTCTTCCCCTCTCCGGTCTTTTTGCTCCTGCCTCCACCTCTCCTCTCCTCTGACATTTGTCTCTTTTATAGCAAACCCCTTCCCTCTTTTTCTCTCTCGCTGTCACCTTCTCTCCTCTCCTTCCTCCTTTTCCTTTCCCTCTTTCCTTGCCTCCTCCCCCCTCCTCCTTCCCTCAGTCTCTCACTCCCACCCTCCTCTAGTTCCTTTCAATTTTTCATACAGTTGAAAGACCCAAGTTTTAAAAATAGCTCTCATATCAAATATGTAGGGTACATTATGGCAGCAGGATATCTGGGTGACACAACAGAGTTGGGTGATCAATAATTTCAGCATGGATAAAATATCAACAGAGAAGACCGATCACTATCTCTGTTGGAGCCAGTTTCTCACCTCCTCTTCCCGCAGACTGACTGGGTCAGCCAAAAGCGTGATTTTACAAGACATTTAAAACCTTTAACCTTGTATACACGTGTGTTCGCAGGGTTTCTGTTGGATAGTTGTCCAACTCAAAGGATTTTAAATTGGATATTATTTAACATGATCAAGAGCAAAACCATGCTTTTTATGTAAGACAGTGATTTTGAAATTGACTGATACTCACCCAAATTGATGAATGTTTAAATGAATGAATAAAATGTCTATATCCTGCTGTAAAAAGACAATCCTAACGACTTTGGTAAATGCAGGACTTTTACTCTTATGCAACCGACAGCTTCACTTGTTTGGCTTTTAGCAAAGTATCATAACATCTGCTGCAACTATTTTGTACAAACATTTTTTTGTACTAATTCAACAATATATTTAATTAGCTATCACGTTAAAATGGCAAATGTAGTAAACTTAATATACCATCTTTTAATGAGCATGGCAGCATTGAATGAGGATATCTTTTCAAATTAACTCATAATTCTTCTCTTGTTTTAACAGATTTCAGCTGTTACTGGGAACAGGCTGTGTTATTGAGTGTTTTTTTTTTTTGTTTGTTTGTTTGTTTGTTTTTTAATCAGGAAAACTCAAATTTGCTCTAATTTTAAAGTACCTTGCCTTTGTATTCTCCATTAGCTGTGTGTCTGCCTACCAGTTCATCAGTTTGCATACAACTGTAAAGTTTATTCGTTTATTTTTAAGTGAAACTCTATTTGAATATATATATATAAACTCAGAACCTTTTTTGGCCCTATAGGAATCACTGTATTGTATAATTTCAAATAATGTTCTTTAACAAGTTATTACATAGAAAATATTTTTTGGAACATTAGGTCATTGCAATGTTTCACTTTCATTAAAAAGCCGGGAGCTTGATGATATTTCCTTCAAAGGCTCATTGGTTTATGCTGTGGTAATTGAGACCAATAGCTGTTGTGTGCATTGATTTACATTCTCTGCTACATCATCATTCCAAGAGAAGACAATCACTCAAGGCTTTATAATGAATAATGTAAAACTACACGACATCCTGCCATCATTATATGTGTGCACACACACATGCACATGAAAAGACAGAATAACACAAACACACACACACTCACTTGTGACTTCAATGAAATTGTGTCTCCTCCTAGAACAAGAATGTCATTTAAATGCCAATTTAAAAAAAAGCTGTTAGCCAGTGGGCTGTATCTTATCTCTCCATGTTTATTATGTAAAAGAAAAAAAATTAAAACAGGGTTGGCTAATATTGTAAGTAAACCCACTTTTGGAGCACAGAGCAGAATAAACGTTTCCTGAGTTATCTGTGTATCACACATGTGTTTTGTAGTCCAAATGTATTGGACTATGCTTGAATGTTTCAATTGTTATGTTTATGTTTCAATTCTTTTCCCTTTATATCAGTTGTAGTCTTCTCGACTTCTCTACTTCCTTAAACTCGAATTTCAGATACATCTGACGAGACTGAAGTTGGAATCTAGAATCTTATCTTATCCTCCCAACCTTATCAGGGAGGATGATGTGCTTTAGAGGCATGGTTTCACGGTTCAATGCACAGGGTTCATTTTCATTCAGGGTTCACTGAAGTGAAGTGTTCCTCTCCCTTTGACAGGATTAACACAGAGGTTAATTAAATAACAGTTAACATAGCCACCGTAATTTGAGTATGTGTCTGAGGTTTAATTTCCTGTTAGATGCCAGGGCTTGCTATCTTGACGCACAGTGTTGGAGATGTGTTTAAAAGCCTAGTGCTCTGCTTGCAGTTCATTGTGGCTCAATGGTGAGGTACTGCTTAATTCAGAGCACTGCTGGAAGTCCATCTGGCCAGAATACTGGGCCACACAGTCACAGAGCGCTCTCAATTTTGAAAAACCAGGACACACTTACTGTAGGCACTAAGTCAGTGTTTAGAGTGGTGTCTCCTTCCTTTCAATGGCACTACAATGTCAATTAAATTGCCACTCATTGAAGCACTAAGTCTGTTCACTGTGAAGATGGCTGACTGAGTCTGTTTCTGAGGTCATAACTTTAATATCAAGCATTTTAGATTGTGATCCAAGATGAAAATGTTATATCTTTTTAGGAATTTGCACTCTGAATGTGAATTCTGCCGCTGCGTTCGACCACTGGTTAATTCTGAGTCCCTGTGGCAGTCCCTGTGGCAGATTCAGACTTTCACCCTTTGATTATTCACAGTACACTCTGGTTTGTGGCCAAGGAGGAGGTGCTGCAACGCTTTCCAATGTTTACACCAAGAGCCAAATGGGAACAATCTAGCCCCCGAAGATTTCTCTTAAACTTAAGCTTTCACGCCACGCTGTAAAAATAACTCCGGTTCTGACAGCCTTTTAATTCACGCACAAACCAGATTGATCCTTATTACTGTCGACATATTGTGACAGTGACAAACATTTATTTGACACACATTTATTCATTTACTCATGTCTCTGACGTTTCTCACTTGTTACCAATTAAACCTGAGTGTACTCGCCTCTATAAAGGAAGATGTCTGAATTCATGAAGATTCTTCATGGTGTAATGTGGGTGTAGCAAATAACTTCATTCAAGAGACAAGGTGTGTATGAAACCACCAGTGGAATGAAATTATTATTTGTCCTCTTAAGCCTCATTAAATAGTTTTGTCATTGTGTGAAAACCTCAGCTTTTCCCTTAGACCTTAAGATGTGATATATTTCTTGTAGATATTCATGGATATGCGATCACGTTTGGCTGTCAGCTTGTGTTTGCATGAGACTTGTCTCTGCCTTTAGTCACCATGCCTGTAACTTACGGTCAGAGCAGGTACGGCTGTGTGACACCATGGCACATGATTGAGGTGAGAGGTTGTTGCCAATGTAATTGGCCTGTTTGTTTATGTTTCCTGCTCCTCTAGAAAACACTGTTGGATACCTAGCTTCATAGTGCACAGTTACAAATTGCATACGCAGGTTGTTGAGGCCCCCCTGGGTCAAGAGGATCATGTTTCTCAGCGTTTCCTCGGGTGTTGGAAAAACATGATGTTTTTCTCTCTTTTTGCAGTTTGAACAGCAAAACGATGTTTCGGGGTTCTCTCCTGTTTTGTCTTTGCATTCATGCATAAGAAAAAATGCAAATTACATCCCTGTTATAATTAGTAGTAGTAAATATCCTGTCCTGCGCTGCTCTCTTCTAAATATTTCTGTTTGTGCTTATTGATTTGTTCTTCACAATATGTCATCAACTGCCCGACATGCTGAGATGTGGAAACCCCTTGTCATAACAGATTTCACATGTACCTGCCATAATGTGTGCATGCAGGGGAGCAGCCAGAACACATCTTTGACCCAAACCAGCCATATGGCACCAACATGGTTTTCCAAGTACATGCCATATGGTTCAGGAATGGTTGCTGCTGCTGTCGTTTGGTTTCTTGTAGAGTATTCTTAGCAGTCCATGTTGAGCCTTTTATTTCTTTTAATGGAGTTGCCATCTTTGCCTCGGTTTCTCCATGAACTCCCAGGAGGACGGTGGAAGTCAAATAAAGAGTGCGATTCAGGGGAATTGACTGTAAAATACAAACAGTCTGGTATTATCGCTTGTTGTTATTTACATGTGAGGCAGTTTCAATAATTTTTATGAAGTGTGAAGCTGTAACCGCGTCTAATGAAACGGCCTGGAGAGATGTAACAGCCGGACAGATGTTGGAAGTTGGCATGAAAACTCACACTAGTGAGCCGGCGGGACAGATGCAACATGACATTATACAAAACGTTTCACTCACCCTGCAGAGATTAATCAATGGATAAATAGGATTTGACAAGTCAATTTGCCAACAGAGCTATAGATATAATGGGTATGAAACGTGTAACCTGCCCTCTGATAGAGGAGGAACTGTTTTATTCAAACATAATTCAGCCAAATTAACTCTTTACTCAATGTCACAGGTTCTAGGTATCTTTTTTTATCAGTGTCTGCTTTTAAAATTTATAAGACCAAAAATGCATGAATACCAACAAGATATGAACTGGGATGCTTTGTGCTTTTGGTCCGATGACAGCATGCCATGGTTTTGACAGTTTAGTGCTTGTCTTTGCTACATGGATGGGAGTTCTGTAATCCCATTGGTACACACTGGCAGATGAGCCTCAGAAAGACATGGGATGGCAGAGTTTAACTCATATTGCAACCCATAAATTTACTTCCAAATTACATTTGTAATTGCCTGTATATTAAACTGGTGGGGGTTGTTGATATTCATAGAAGATTTGTGTCCTATACTTGAATGTTTTATCAGCAAACAAACTGAAGAAAGTTAAGAGTTTGTACATGCTTATTTGTCATAAAGATTGAGTCGTCACATGGCAAGTAAGCTGAATGGCTCAAACTCCCGCAGGGGCCACCCATATCACCTAAATTATATTAGCTGAGCTCTTCTTGGTTTGACTTTGACTGTGTCATTGAAAACACATCTGCAATACCCAGGGCCTCCTACTCTCTTCATCTGCCGCCAATAGTGTGTGTATGTCTACATTTGTGTATGTGTAGGCGTATATGTGTGTTAGCAGTCCTTGACTGCGGTGGATGGGTGCTGATTAGCCAAGCTGCTGGGGCCTTTTGTGCTCCTCAGACGGGGGTATAATTGTTCTTTGTTCAGTGCTGAGCATCTCTTTGAAGTCCCTCATTCAATTTATGTCCATAGAGATTCTCCCTCCTTTTTCCCTTTCTGTGGTCTCCACTCGCACTTTTTACACTGGGTGTCAGACCCCTATGTTGTAATTACAATGATTAGCAGCCCGTAGAGATATATAGTACATGAAAACATACAGGCAGAGTTAGATAGGAGTTGACACCTAAATTTCCAAATGGCTGTCCACAGAAATTGACCCAAGGGCAACTGTGACATTTTGAGACTGTATTTTCTGAAATGACAGACATCTCCTGTTCAGATAGTACACATTGAAGGCCAGTGTCTGACCACTAAAATGTAGAAAAATCACTCCCCTGTTGTTGACTGATGGCTATGGAGTTTCCCCTAAGTGAATTTCATTACAGGGGGTATTTCCCTTCTGCAGGGTTGAAGATTGTGTGTAACCGTTACTTTAAGAGTGACTCGCGCCTTGTATGGTTTCTTTCAGTTGTTGCCATTGTTAAATGGGAGATCACCGGTTTTAATGAACTGCTCTGGTGTAACTGTCATACAACTAAGATCATGTGGCCCATCTGAGTTAGTCCCAGATATAATGTGCCATTATAGCCAGACCAACAGAACGGAGAAGTGTGTTTGAGGGAGAGGCTCCTGTTGGTTCTCGTTGCCAATCTCCTTAAGGATAAAGCTGTTTATGCACGCATGAAAAGAATTGGCAAGCGAGCCTGTGTGTATCGAGAGAGATGGAAAATGAGGGCAGCCTTTAAGAAGAGAGCGACGGTTTTGTTTTTCCTTTATTATTTTGCAGACAATACAGAGTGGAGGGGAAAAGTGAAAGCGAAACAGGCAAACTGTTGCCTGCCTCAGTTGCCAAGGGCTACCTGTTGCTGATAATATGTGTGTATGTGTTTGTGTGTTCATTGTCTGGCTGTAGATAAAAAATGCGGCTGCTAATGTTCTGAGGGAGACATGGCTCATCTACAAACACACCAAGCTGATGAAGAAGATAGACCACTCCAGAGTCCGCAAGCATCAGCGGAAGTTCCTCCAGGCCATACATCAGTAAGACCACACCTCACATGCACCAACACTCACTCACACACAGGCGCGCACATATGTATATATGTGCGCAGAGTGCTTGCACCCAGCAGTGCTGCTAAGCTAATGAAGCCTTTGAAATCAGCTGTACTTTCTATCCACCCACAGGTTGAGCCAACGCTGATAATCAGATAAAGTGCATGAATCCCTACACACACACACACACACACACACATCGACAACCAAAGTGCTCTATCTTAAATGGACTTCAATAAGAGGCATAAGAGGAACACTGCTGTCACTGGGGACAAAAGCTAGCAGGAGGCGTTGCAGATATCTTGACAATATTTCTGCGAGAATAACTTTGAAAATCTCGGCATGGACTTGTTACAGTCCTGTACATGGACTGCTCTTTGTCGGTTTAAAAAAAAAAGATCAAGGGGGACTGAAGAAGAACACAAGGGGACACATATAAACAGGCAAATACAGTTGTGGGACTGGATATTCAGTGCATTCTGTACTATTAGAGATACTTTGATCATTGCGTCATCTCTATTTAAATGTTGCTGATGGTACGAATACATACAGCAGAACTTAATTACACATTACAATTCATTTCTAACATCATTTCCACATCTGGGATATATTTTTAAAAACTCTTGCTTTTTCTGGAGATGAAGTCTCAGGAAGGCTCATGCAGCCTGAAGGCAAAAGTTTACACAGGCTGGACCTTTTATTTCATTAATCATTGTACTGTGTTTTGAGAGTCATCTAGGTTTTACCTTTAATTAGACTGAAGACAGATTTATTTCAGTTGATCTATCTGCTCTACTTTTTGTCTGATTTCATTCCCTGTTTATTTCCCTGTGGACCTTATTCCCCTTCAGGTTTCTTAATATTAACCACCGTATTCAATTAATCCAGGGCTTAAGGTATCCCTCTATATTAAACATGTTTATATTTTCACCTGCATTAAAAAGTTTCAGTGTTTCAGAGCACACTGTGTGCTGTCTGTGTTTGTCCATTCATGTCTGGCAGCACATTGCTGGTAGAAATGAAGCTCAAGTAGGCAAGGTGACCGCTCTACGGTGTTTTAGTTTGGACCTGGAGGGATGAGCTCTCTGGACTGGCCACTGTGTATTTACTGAGTTTAACTTTGTATGTGTTTGTGTAAATTAGGTCTGTACTTGTTTGTGTCTGTTTGCAGATTACGCAGTGTGAAAATGGAGCAGAGGAAACTTAGTGATCAGGCCAACACACTAGTGGATCTTTCAAAGGTGAGAAACACACACACAGAGTTGACCCCCTCACTTCTGCTTTGTATTTGTGCAGGACACACTTCGCGGACATATAATTATTGTAGTTTGTTAACTTAAACCATTTGCCTCTCAAAATAAATCATAGCCATCCTCTGTTTCCATACTGACCTGCCCATTTCTGTGGCATTGTGTCGCTTAGCAACCAGAACAAGTCTTGAAACAGGGATGACTGAGAGAGAGCAGGGAGGAAATGAGAGGGGGGAGGGGGTGCTCATGTTTTTCTGTTACTATGTGGGTGTCTGAGAGAGAATGTGAGCACATGTTTGTGTGTGTGTGTGTGTGGAAGAAACAGTGAAGTGGGAATGAGATAGTGACTCAAGAAAAAGATTGAGTGAGGTGTGTCCGGTTGTGTCTTCCCAAGGAGCAATACCTTTAACACCAAATATATTGCAATTACGCCATCTCAGTAACTCCATCTCAATTGGCCACTTGTGCGTTTACCATGGTTACGGAGGCCAGGATGTGCAAGGCAGGGACACTCTACCGCCTTCCTTTTATTCTGTCTCTTATTCTTTCTTTCTTCACAATATCATAACACCCACATAGAGATTTCCCTCCAGCCTCTTTTTCATTCCAGTTTACACTCCCTCTAGGACATTTTTTTCTCTTGTTCAGTGTCTTACTCTCTCCTGCTTGCCCTCTCTCCACTTTTACTTCACACTCTAACCCTGTTTACCGTCTTTTCTCATTCAAACTAAAAGAGCTTTCTTAAATAAGCTGTAATAAAGCTACCCTTATACTACATCTGTTGACATGTTTGAAATCTGTCTCATTTTTTCCAAAGTATTGTATGAGCACTGATTCATCTTCTACTCTTCTGTCCTCTCCTCCCATAGATGCAGAGTGTCATGTATGAGCTGATGTCGGAGCTCAATGACCGCAGCGAAGATTTGGAGCGCCAGATGCTCTCTCTGGAGCAGCGGGTGGAGCAGCTCACTGTCGGCTTCAACGCCCTCCCTGCCCACCTCTCAGCCACCCTCAGCGCCCAGCACGCTGCCCTGGTCCACCTGCTGCGAGAAAGGGATACAAGGGATGGTAGAGGGGGAGGGGGAGGAGGTGCCATGGTCCCACTTTCCCCAGGAGCTTCTTTAACAACTGGCTCAGCTTCAGTTTCTACAGTCCAGGTCACAGCTCCAGCACCACCCCCAGTCCAGGTTCTTAGTCTGGCCTTGGAATCCCCTCTCTCGCCCCCACCACTGAACCCAGAGGGCAGCCAGGAGGCTAGTCCCAACTCCAACACCTGCACTTCCAGCTGCTGAAGTCAGCTTTGAGGACCTGGAGAGGATGAAACTAAGGGGGTAAAACAGGGAGAGAGAGAATGAGGGGGCTCTATTAGTCCTCATACTTGAGAATAAAGGAGGGGAATAAGGAAAGAGGAGGAGAAAAATGTGAGGTGAGCCTCTCAAACTAACGTGGGATTACTGAAACAAGATGGGACTATGAGGAAAAATTAATGGGATTAAGATGGAGGGCCAGTATGAATGATTAGAAGTGTTAGGAAGTTTGGGGCGCTTTCGTTGACGATCGGAAGGAGAAGAAAAATTTAGATAAAATGGATACTCTAAAAGGTGTTAGGGGGAAGAAGGATGTCAAAAGGGTGAGGAATGGAGATAGTGAAGATGAGGAGGTGGAAGGAGAGAGGAGGAGAAATAATGAGGAATAATTAGATGAACTCAGAGCTCCTAAATGGAATCCACTCCAATTACTGAAAAGGGCCTTTTATTCTCTGTATCTCTTTCTCTTTCTCTTCCTCTCTGTCTTTCCTCCCCCCATCCCCTTCCCAATCTCTCTCTCTCCCTTCATCAGGAATTAATGACCATGACTTTTTATCCTTATGATGTATTTTCTATCTGAATGCTAATTGTGTGTTAACGAGCATCCCTTTAACAGAAGGTTCGATCAATACGACCATGATAAAAAAATTAAAAAAAAACTAGTGGCATGCACTGCACACACACACACACACACACGCACACAGTCATACATATATGCATAAATTATATTTACTCATCGTCCACACAATACAAGTTACCACAGCACAAACATAAATACACAATCTTTCACAATGCAGGCCCTATTTCCACTCACACAAAAAAATGTATGCACCAGCCCATTAGATAATACTAAAGCCTATACTGCCAAACACTAAATGCACTGTCAATAATCTCCACAGAGCACTGCCAAGCAATGTTGGCACACTATAAAAGAAGTTCATCCTAACTTTACCATTTGTTGGTGTGAGGTAATGCAGTAGTTTAGACCTTAGCATACTTGTGACATTTGAGAATTGTTAACAGTTCACCAGACTACACAAATCAAGCGAAAATGAACTGCCACAATACTGAAGGATGTGAGTCACCATGACATCCATTTGTAATTAAGAAGACCGAAGCAGAGAATAAAATAACCTAAGGCGACCATAATAGGACTTTATTACTGCATTTACTGATTAACAGATTAAGTCAAATTGACGCCTGAGTGCATTTGTAGGTTTGGTGTACTGAAATGAGATCTTGGATTTTATTTATTTGCTGTGAATATCTCATAAAATGGACAATTGATAATCGTATCAAGTGCAACGAGAAAAGGATGGTGGTTGGATGAAAGATTAGTTTGAAATACTAGGATTCATTAAATTAGTGTTTCAATTTGGCTGATTTATTTTTAAGATTGTGTTGCAACTGCAACAAAGAGCTTTGGGCAAACATAATGTTCCACATTCAGTGTGTCCACTCATTATTTTTATATTCCTTAAGTCTGTCTACCCAGCATACAAATATAAATCAAAATGTCACCCATTTGTAATGAGTGATTTGCTTATTCCTTTGCTTACATGTGGCTGAAGTCAGTGGAGTCAAATTGAATGAGATACTGTAGTCTCTATTGTTTAATGTCATTTTCTGAAAAAAAAAAAAAAGATTATAGTAACTAAAATATAGATTTTTACACTAGTAATTTAACTGTCCTACAATGATTTAGCAGTGTGATTACAAGTTGATGTGATTAATAGTTTTTCACAGTGTATGGTTGTGTCTATGGCCCTTCAGGGGAAGAAGACCTTACCTACTGCAATCTTTTCTCAAGCTTGCAATCCCAAAACTACTCAGTTATCATGAATGTATTCCATGTAAAGAAATACACTCAAACACTTGCTTGTACGATCACTTAAACTGCCATGTAGACACAGGAATAGACACCCACACCCACACCCACAACCCCCCCCTCACACACACACACACACACACACACACACACACACACACATCTCGACAACCAAAGTGCTCTCTCTTAAATGGACTTCAATAAGAGGCAGGGAACACTGCTGTCACTGGGGACAAAAGATAGCAGGAGGCGTTGCAGATATCTTGACAATATTTCTGAGGGAATAACTGTGAAAATCTGGCCATGGACTTGTTACAGTCCTGTACATGGACTGCTCTTTGTCGGTTTAAAAAAAAAAAGATCAAGGGGGACTAAGGAACACAAAGGGACACATATAAACCTTATAAAGGATAAATGGCCATGCGGGAACAGTTGTTCATGAAAAAAATAAAATGTATAGGAAGAGGGGAATTTCTGAGAGGAATTGCAATGGTGTGATGGCGAGAGAGACCAGCCTACCCTTGCATTGGAGACAATATCGAAAACTGTCTTATAGCGACACGCTGTGGCCGGAATACTGAGTTACATACGCTTGGAATATTGTACAGTATGATGTTAACTAAAATCTAGCTTTGTATTGCTTAGTCTTTTCTACCATTACGATTAAACGCAGTTATAGCTGATATCCAATATAATTAAACTATAGTATTCTTCTCATTCGTCATGACAATTACGATATATGTATCAACAATATGTTAAATAATTACGAACAAGGAAAGTGCCGTTTAAGGTTGAAATTATTTTGTAATTTTATTTTATCAGAGAGAATTAATAAAGTATATATCTATAACATCCCGGCGTCAATGTGTCCTGTTTTGATGCTACTTTATTTTGTGTTTTGCCCTTTTTTCAGTGCTAATGCAGGGTCAGTTTTGGTGGAAATAGGTAAAAAAAAAAAAAAATAAAATAAAAAAATAAAATGTTCTTATTTCTCATCTTACATTGTAGTGACTCTAACGTATCATCTATTAAAAATGAGGACACTTCATGCCACGTTATGTCACTTTTTGCCGTAACAAGCTCGTGTTATGAACGCAATAACTTCAGTTTGACAAAAAAAAAAAAAAAAACAAACGTCCTTAATCTCATCAGCGTGAGGGACATTTTCTTTCTGGCTTTTCTGTTGCTATGACTACCGTCATGACGCTCTTTTGGCCTTGCTCGTGTTCTCGCGATGTTTGGAGAGAGAAACTTAATTACTCAATGAAAGTTAGAGCAAAGTAGGATGTTAATATAGTTTTTAAAAACTGCTCTTATTACATGATTTACATATTTGAACAGTAAATAAATTTCAACTTATTGCAATTAGTTGAATACACATTCAATCAGGTGGTCTTTCTGGCATCTTAATTTAACCCTAACCCTAAATAAATAAGTAAATAAGAAAGGTATGGCAATACCCACGGTAATAAAGTGTAAAGATGGGCAGGTCTCAGAGTTGACAGCCAGTAAAATTCAGGGATCCGCCGAATTAGGGATGTTGTGAATAAAGTAGTATCCAATTATTGTTTTACTGCATTTACAAGGTAATTTATAAGGCAACACAATAACAGTGAATATACAGTAAAAATACAAAAAAGAATACATTTAGTCATGGCAAAAACAAGGACTGAAAACACAGGGAAAAAAAAAATCGTATTTCTCTACCACAGGCCAATATGACCGTGGACCTGGTTTTTACTGGTTCTTTGCTTTAATTGTTTGCTTAACTAAAATGCAGGTGGTGAATTAATTCAGCAATATTGTGTGATTGTTTTGCTTATTTTCCATTTTCTGTAATTCAAATTGTAGATGGAAGTATTTCTTGCCAGTGAAAGGGGCACTGTAAAACGTAAGACTGTTTTAGGTTTTGCACATTTAGCTTACCTGCATCGTTCTAATTGGGAGTAATTCTTTGTTAGGTTGATGATCTTACTGTAGCAGGCCTAGCAGCGTGGATTCAGAGTAATGTTTTATAGTGAATACGCAGCAATGGAAACAGGTTAAGGGTAAGTTTTCTCTTGATTTTGACTTTTTGTTTTGTCCACCGAGAATTTTTCACTAGCCAGACTTTTGCAAATAGAAAAGTGTGGATTTGTTTATCTATTATTCACAGCATAAAATGTTTATAAATACTGCATGATTACCAGAGGGCAGCCCACATCACCAGGGTGTTGAAAACATCACTGTGTATGTGTGTTGTATCACATTTGTGCATTTATTGGCAAAATGTCACAAATGAAGTTTGTCTTCAGTCATTGCCTACAAGACATGCTTCATGGTGTGAAATGTTGAGTCCAAGTCAATATATCTTAACAACAACTTATTATCTGGGAAGAACCCTCCTGATATTCAGTCTTATTTCTGGTTGGGGGTAGTTGAAGTAATGCTATTAAAATTAAATATTTCTCACCAATGCTGCATCCCAGAGGGACAACACAGCAATTTCCTCAGGGCTTATCGAGTGTAAGTAAGTTTATCTGTGCGTGAAGGCAGTCACAGTATTCACACAATCTCTCCTTAGCAGAGGAAATTGATTTTTGTTGTTGTTGTTGTTGTTTCTTCATAAAATAAGCATGATTAATCCCAGTTTGTTGTATGTTTAGCCCAGGGTGATATAAAACAGAGCAACAGAGGTGTGAAAGCCAAGCAGCCTGAGGCAGTGCTCTGCCCAGAGCGCAGCATGTATCCAGATGTGATCAGCTTGTTATCTATGTTATTTACAGGCAAGCCCTACTGCCACAGGGCTTTCATCATCTCTCTCAGGATTTGGGCATTTATAACTGTACTATATGATTGTCCGTAGCCTGTTTAAAAAAAAAAAAAAACTGCTCTTTTTCTCTCTACCAGTCTGTTATTCTCTCTATATATTATTTTTTATGACAGCAATTTCATCTTTTAGGATTGCTGTTTGAGCCAAGGAAGGAGTTGAAGTCATAGTGCAGGGCAAATTGGCTCACCTCAGAAAGTAAAAATTGGAATATGTTTTGATTTCATCTCCCATATTGCAGCCAAATGTATCCGAAAGACTAAGGACATTTTATTACATAAAACATAGCCAAGAGTGGAGCAACATAAAGAATGCACCTCATTTACATTGCTTAAAATGTAAATGATGTGCATCAGCAAAATGAACAAAGCCCACGTTTTTGTAAGTTTTAAGCCAATTCATTATAAAACAGAATATTTTTCCCCTTCCAGCTGATCACTGATCCAAGCAACGAGCCGTTGTAACTCAGGAACTGGAGTGGCGGGTCGGCCATCACAAGTCTGACAGGTCAGTCCCATGCTGCTGATTAAGAACTTGAACTTTGGTTGTTGCAGATTAAACTTTGATACGTTTCTTGGCTTTCTTCACTGTGTATGTGTCAAATATTGAAGAAAAAAGGCATAAAAAATGAGTCTTTAAATCTCAAATTTCTTTGAATAGGACGATCAGAAAATGTGTGAGGATTGGGGTAAATCACGCTGTACTTAGAGAGTATGTTCCCTTTGATCTTCTCCCTCAATTGCCTATTCACTTTCCAAAGCACTGCATAGATTGCATTTATACAACACAGCAATGTATATTTTTTCTCAGGCTAAGGTTGAATCTGTTCCAGTCCAGGTCCCCTGCTGCTCTGTCTGCATGGTGAAGCCCAGCTGCCTCATTACTCTAAGAAACAGCGGCCTAATCCAACACTCCCAGATTGACTTGGATGGCTCCCTCATGTTTGTGTCCATGTAGTCTTGTCAGTAGAAGAACACATCATTTTTTGAGTTTGGTCGCCATTATCGCCTGCCTGTGCTGCTTCACAATCGTGTGGATTCCTGTCAACTGCAATCTGATCATCATGACTGTTGGCCCAAATGTCACCTGGTTCTGTCAGCAGGTGATTTCTTCTATCACTGTCATATACTCTTTCTTTTCTTTTCTTTTTTTTTTTTGCTGAGATGAGAGAAGCTGCTTTCTGGTCTGAAAGCTTCCATTTACAAAACCTATGGTGCTGTTGAGACATATCGACAACATTGTTCCAAGATGCAGAATCACATGAGCCTATTGGTCAGTGTTTCAGCCCAACATTTCTCATTTCATCTCACTTATCTCACCTGAGTCACCTGACTGTGCTCCTCCCTGCATACCCCTCCCTCAATAAGTCCAAGAGAAAGCAGACACTGTCCATCCTAAGTTACCGTGTTCTCACATATTGCTATAATAATGTTGTGTGTCCAAGCTGCTTTTACCTGTTGTATCCTTACAGACCTATAAGACCTGTAAGAGGTTATAAGTCTTAGATCATTTCTTGAGGGGGCTTCAATCCAGCCTGTTCTGCTTGATGGTCTACAATTGAATTCCCGTTGTCCTGTTGACTTTTCACATTTGTACACTTTCACACAGTTAATTGCTTTTCTTTTGCTCCATCTCAGACTTAAGGTAGCAATTGAAAACATTATACAATTGTTGCTTTTGTGGGGGTAGTTTGGCATTGCATCAGTGTCTGTCTGTTCCATGTCTCCACATCTGTACAGTACTTTCATTTACCTGAGAGCTGCAGGATCTTACATTCAGCCAAAGTGTTGTGGGAGAACATCGCCCCCCACTTATTTACTGCCACCCCCTCCTTTCATAGACACCTACAGACATTTTCATTTAGTGTGCACTCTCGTATAGGGTTGGATACACGCAATAAATGGTAGGAGTCTATGATAATATGCTTTTAACCTTTTCTGTTCAATTAATGCTTCTTATGATAAATCCATTAAACACTTTATCGGATTAGCAAGTTCCCCAACGCATACACAATCACTGACATAATGTTTCCATTAGCGATTGTGAATAAAGTTATTCATGTGTACGTCGTCATAAATGATCATATCACAGGCTCTTATATGTATACCTAATCCACTCAAACTTCAGATTAGAGTGCAGTCGGCCCTCGTTGCATTACACTCTGAAACACCCTGTCTGTACCACATTTTTTTATTGTTTGAAATCAATTAATGTTTTGTGTTATTTTCATGGCAAGACCTAAGAAGTCTGGCCAACACCAAAACGGATATTCATACAGTAATGTGGACTATGCATGGAAGTTAGACAGAAGAGGTAGTTAATTGACCTATTTTTCAGGCTGTGCAGATGAATTGCGATGAAGGGCGAGACGACAGGGTTTTTAATGATCCCACAGGGGAGTTGTGCTGTGCTTCCTCTCCTGACAGGACTTCTACTATTGCCACTTCTACTGACTCAACTCAGGCTACCTGTAAGGAACTGCTCTGCATATTAAACTCTCAGTCACAGCCCAGTGATACTCAAATATGTAATTCCCAGTTTTCCCAAATTTCTCATCTGTATCTCTTTCTTTTTGTTTAGGTTTCTGTATCTGAGGCACTGTCCACTGTCCGTCTCACACCTCGTTGCATATGAGGGAGGTCCAAAGTCATGGTCGCTGGACCTCCAAGGAAGATGTGCAACGGCAGAAGGTTAAAACAGTCAGCCAATTAGACACTCGGAGCAGTGAGCAGTATGCCAGCAACATTACTTGTCTGACTTTCAGCATCCAGGTGGGACTCTGATGTGTGGTTCAAGACAGATAAGATATTTTTAGCAACAAACCCCTTTGTGACTGGCCCTCCTCCTCTTCTTCCCCCTCCATCCTGTCCAACTCCTGCCCTCAATCCCAGAACCTCAGAAGCACACAAGTTTCTTGATTTACTTTCATTTCCACTGCTCTCCTCTGTCTTGCCCCCCTGCTGCTGGTACTCCCCTCAATCTTCTGCTTATCACACTTATGCACCCATAGACAGACACTGAGAGGTACACGCACACAATCACATGTACTCACATGCACATAGAATTACACCAGAATTTCATATTAATTTGAACTTGGTGTTTGCTCTCAAAGCTCACACACACACACACACACACACACACACACACATCGTCTTTCCATCCTTCCCTAGTTGCTTTCCTGAAACGTGATGTTGGTTTCCATAGATACCGTCTCTGTCTTTATCAGAGGGGTGTTTCCATATATGGACTAGAAAAAATTATGAGTTAGGGGAGCCACAAAAGCATGCACAGATGCATGCATTTGTGAAAGTGTTGATTAGCAATCAGTGTGTCCTTCACACTGTTTATTTTTAATGAGCTCAGAGAGAGCTGTTGATTGGTTGCTTCAAACAGGAATATGCTTAAGTACAGTACAAACGGAGCATTCAATTCAAGTTGATCTCATGGTACATGATGTATTATGAAAGAACAAGTACTACTAATGGCTGCAGTGAATGGGTGAATGGGAAGTTACAACTTACAGCATGACTGCTTGTTACATGGTTGTTCTTATTATCTAACCAATTATGCTACTTTTACTACACATTTAATGACAGTGTTGGGCTTGTCTGCATTCCTTTGTTGATTTTCTATGATCCCTGACATGTCCATCTTTATGCGCCGCTCTGGTGCTATCTGAGGAATGTAGGTCAGGTGCACCACAGACTGAAAATTGCCTGTTGTTGTGAGTGTTTTGTGTGTTCTTTGCCTACACTAAAAGCATGCACAGATTGATACCAGAGCTCTCTGAGATGGGATAAGTGGGTAGAGACAATATACAAGAGATAAAAAGAATGGATGAATGGATTAATGAATCGAGATAGGCTGTCCCCGGGACATTTCTCTGAACCTTATGTATTTCGAACTCTCTTTCCTCATTTCCGTATATTTTCATGTGTCTGTGTCCTTTCAACACATACAAATTATTTTCTGAAAAACACAATTTATTTTTTGGGGATTTATACATCAAATGTATTTGTATGACTGTGTGTTTCTGACAACAGAAATAATCACCTTTGTGTAAAGACAGTCACCTTGGCTAACTACAAATAATCGAGTGACATTTGATCTGTTGTTATATTGTATATTCATATTTTCTGAGCGCAAACAAACTATTGACAGGACTCCTAACAAGTTATCTGTCGCCTCTATTAGGAGTCAGCTTAAAGTTAATGAGCACAGAGCAGTGGGCTCAAACATTCTCAGTGGTCGGAACAGTCTGTGTTTCTCTGCCACCCTACTCTCCTCCCTCCAGCCCCTTTCTCTCTATTGCTATCATCACTGCAATGCTAAATGAGCAGAACAAATATTTTGGTATTACCACCAAAAAGAATCATGTCAAAAAATAATGCATGTCTATCCTCACCACCCCTCTGCAGCTTTATCCTAATTTTCCTCTCAGTGTCATGTAGTGACAGCTGGGGCTTCAGTTAACTGGATTTGACCAAAAGGGATACAACCTCACTTCCTCCACAAATCCCTTAAACACCTCTTCATCACCCCAAATGTTTTTTCACACATGGTGTCACACAATTATAGAATGCAGACTATTTAAGATGTGCAGTCAGAATGATTCATTCAGGACATGATCACAGACCTAGGAATGATTCATTTCAGGCTGTGACAAACTAACATGGCCTCTTTTACCAGGTTGCTAAATGATCTAAATGATCATTTTTTTTCAAAAATGTCGCCAATCATTCTCTTTTCATGTACATGTAAGCAGCCTTGTGTGCATGTCTGTTGTAAAGCTGTGTCACTGCATGACTTAAGCATATGTGTATTAGTTCCTCAACCTTGTTGTGGATCTCTGGTTTGCAGCAGAGCAGACTTATGTTTAACTTCTATAACTGTCCTGACATGCTTAAATACATCATTCAAAAAATCTTTTTTTTTTTTATCTGGAGATGGAAGAATGAATACTGCACAACAGAAATATTTACCCTCTGTTGCCCTTTTCTTTAATCTCTCTCTGTGTGGCTCAACACAACATATAGTAAATTAGAGCCTGTCATATAGCAAAGACAAATTAGAATTATAGTAAGTGTGTGAAATTTAGAGATTAAGCAAGACATTTGCTGTAGATCATCCAGAGTTATCAAAGTCATTACATCAGAAATTAAATGTTGAGTGTGCTGGAAATGGTATTTTTACAGCCCAATTGCCACAGGCTCATTCTGTCATTAATAAATTTTAAATTCCATTTTCAATTGTTTTTAATCTTCAAAGTGAACATTCAACAGATTTTGTGTGGATGTGTGTGGATGTGTGTGTGTGTGTGTGTGTGCGCGAGAGAGAGAGAGAGAGAGAGAGAGAGAGAGAGAGAGAGAAATGCGTGAGACTGAAAACTGAGTGCTGAGTTTAAAGTTTGGTTCAGTCAGCACCTGCTGAAGTGTCCTTGATGCTGAGCCCTCAAGGGTTTAAGAACTTCTGGTTGTGGAATATAAATTTTGCCCAGAAATCAGGAGCCTGTTGTAGCTTTGTTGTTGTCTCGTGTATCGGAGATACCATCTGTCCTGTGCACCACGCTCTGTGCCAGTGTGTGACAGGACACGGCTTGTCACTGCAGACCCCCAGAGGGTGCTGACAAGTGGCCCAGACAGTGGCTCCACTCTGCTGGAGGTTGCTGCCATGGAGACATGTGGGATCAGCCAGACCCTGCTCATCAGTGTTCAGGTCACTTAATTGTGCACTGGATACTAATGATGTGTAATAACTCTGTCCTTGGCAAAGGAGAAACTCAAATAACCAAAATTTGCGTGAGCAGGAGAGTGTGACAGTGTGTGGAGTAACACGAGATCTCTCTGTAGTGGCTTGTGCTGCTGTTTAGGGGTTTTTTCATCCATGTAGATCGGGGGGGGGGGGCTTTTCTCACAGGGTGCACTTTGAGACTACCTCAATGTTCTCACACATACGAACAGAAACATGTTTCTCTCATATTATTGTAACCTCTGTGCAATTTCTCGTTCTTTGGCATTGTTTTTCATTTATAGCAGATTTGAATCTAGGATGCAAATACAGTTTACTCAGATCACTATAATAACAGCTCATAAAGCCTCATATGACTCATGTCTCGGAATGATTTCCTGCCCCTTCGTCATCGATCATCCTGTCCCACCATCCTCTCACCCTCCCACTCAGAGACGACCTGGCTCAGATGACTTCAGACTTTTGACAGCCACTTTTTATTGTCCAGTCTGCAGGTCAAAGGGTGTTGGGGTGGCTCATACCAACACTTGCCCCACCCCATTCATCCTGTGTTCAGTAGTCTGGTGTATTAGGAGTTTCAACAGCCCAAAAGCATGCTGGGAAAGTAATTGTCCCCTAAAGGCTTGAAAGAAAGCATGTCCTGATATAAAAATGGGAAGCTTAGAGATGTTATTACAAATTTATAGAGACTGCGTAATTGTGGGGCTCTTGTGTCTTCAGATGCTAACATCTGGAGAATGGCTCAACCAAACAGCCTTACACTCCACAGTTTACAATCAGTTCACCACCAAGTTGAAAAATAGTGTGTCTACACCAGTCAGAGCTTCAGCAGGGCTGCTCCCTGAGATGTTGCACGTTAGCTCTACCTACAACTATACATTATACAGTCAATGCTGAAATATGTATCTCACATTATCTTTATGCTTGGCACCGTAAGTAGACGTATCTCCATCCTGATGGCAGATGTGCACAGATGTTGAGAAGCCTTCCTCTGTCAAGAGGGATCTGTTTTCCAGCTGCACTCTAGTGAACTTCTTTTCCCTTTCTGAGCCTCCTCGTGGGGTCACCCCCCTCTCTGTCACAGCTGCTCTCAGGTGTCCCTGAGACAATGCCCCTGTCTGCTTATAATCCACTGCTCCGTGTCGACCCTGTCTCTAACTGGCCCTCAGTCTGGGTTTGGAAATGCTCTGATGGACACCAAGGACATGCGCTCATTCTTCAAGGTGCATCACATACAAGTGCACCCTGAAAAATACATTTGTAGAGCTATTTGGGGTTTCATGAGAAGCGGAGGGGAGTCGTTATATAAAATCAATGCTGTGCATCTATGGCCTCAACAGGAATGAATTCCATTTACAGCCAAAACTATGCAGACGCATTACTTTGAATGTTAGGAGGAACAATTCACTTTTAACGTTACTACTCAACTTAGTATGAACTCCTAATTAGATGGGTTTTACTTGTGTTGGCCTCCATATATATACAGCATAAATAGGTGCTTCTCCAGATATTATTTCCTCTTTACATTGTACATTTAACAACACGTTTTTAGACTTTTTAGTTAATGTGAGTTTTGGCCATTATAGAGTTCATCTAATAACACTTGCATGAATCATAATCACTTGACTATTGCGTCACCCCCCAATTAAAGAATTTCAGCTGAGTTTTTACATTCGACAATCAATTTTGAGTGTTAGCATTACATTTGGGGCTATCTGCTCTGAATATCAATGTTCGTACAGGACTCTACAGTGATAGCTTTTGATCCCATAATGAAATGTTTGTGTCCAAATTCTTAGGATAGCGCTCACAAACAGAGCAGGCAACCAAGTAACTGTTTTGTTTTCAGTACTCGACTTTCAGCTCATTGTCATGTTGTGCATCACTTATTGGCATGACTGCTTTAATTAAATATACCTGTAAAGTTTAAATTTGTCTTAGTCCTAAAACTTATACCACTTTTTATGTGGTCCTTTCAGATACTGTGGAATGGCCACCTGTCACTATAGTGAACAAGTGTATTGCTAACTTATGGCTACCTGAAAATACTGAACGCAACAGTAATCCCCTTAAACACTTTCAGACCAAATAGTACATTAGTTCTAAGTGGTAGTAACACAACAGAAGAATGTTTATCATTTATTTTTGAGTTAGACATTTAGTAACCAGGAGACAAAAGATTTATATTTCCCTTGATTTTATTTTCAAGCTGTGCCCAATATACCAGCAATACATAAAAAATTTCACCATAGCAACAAGAAAGCTATTTAGTCATCTCTCAACAGAGACATTGAGTACAACTCAATGCTGTTACTGACTGTGCATATGGCCTACATCCCCGATTGACTTACACAAGAGCTGTGGTTAAGTGTAGGACACAAAACATTGTCTGATTCCTCAAGCTATAGTGATTTCTTGCAGCTTTAACCCACATTACCATCTGGACAGATAGCTTGCAAGCACATGTAAATTCACAACCAAAATGCTTTATGGATGTTTAGTGTCATGTCACTGAGTAGCATGTTTATTTTACATGCACCAGGAAATGCAACAATTAGTTCCTTTGCATAAACTTCATTAAGACTGAGAAGGGAAAAGGGGCTGCCCCAAAACCACTGGCTTTGGGAGCAGGCACTGTGAAAATTGCCTATCTTTCGGATAAAATTCACAGACTTCACTGTAACATTCACTTAGCATAGCCATGTGACAGTATCTGGATTTAACTGAAACGCTGACATATCAAATATTCTGCCAAACAGGTTCCAGTTTTCACATACAAAATTAGTAGAGGACCGTTTGTTGGATGTAATTTGCCATTTCAGGCAAAGTATCAGTCTCTTCCTAGTGAATCTGTTTAGTGCAGCAAAGGGGCTGAGGCACCACTGGCCAATATCTTCATGGCTCAACTTGTTCTTTCCAAATTCTTGTGCGTGTGCTTAACCACTGAAGAGTGTAAAAACCCTTTTGAGGCCTCTTGTGTCCTTAAACATGGTGATCTTAACCAGACATTACATCCAAGAATTTTCAAAAGATTAAAAACAACAAACTTGTTGACAAATATACAAGATTATTTTACCCAAGAAAACAACCTGAATTTATTAAGAGAGAAAGAATTGATGTGGTACTGGTGCGGTTAAACAAAGCCAAGCTTTTCTGTAGACAGACATTCTCTGCTAAGAACTCATTTACATTTCCGCTCTGACTCCCCTGTTTGCTGTGTCATCTCTATGGCAGTGGTTCTCAAAGTCCAGCCACCTCGGGTCAAACTAGTGCTGTTTCCTCCTGAATGAGCAGCCTAGAGAAAAATGAAAAAAGACTGATTCATTACAAAATGAACAAAAAACTAATTGATGGTTATCCTGTAAAGATTTCTGAAAATAGTGAGAAATGTAAAAAAAAATTAAACAAATTATTCCATTGCGCCAATTAACAGCTAAAAAGCAAAAGAGTGTTGTGAGGGTTAAAAGTAACAAAGCTCAGTGTAGCATGATGGGTGTATAAATTCATTGCCGTGGTCGGTTTGTATGACAATGCTAAGATTCTTGTTGCTATCTGTCCTTTAACCCTCCGGTCGTGTTTACCTCCAGCCCCTTACTTTAGTGTTCCCGGTCAAAATTGACTGGTCTGTTTTAACTGCTCTTAAATGAGCACAAAAACCATTTTTCACCACCAAATTTTTGTTCTAATTTTTTTTTGCTGTGAACAATGTCTCAAAGTAGTGTTTAACATGAATTTATAGAATTAGACATAAAATAACTGCAGTGAAAATACAAATAGGCCCTGAAAATGTATTACAAAATGAACATGTAATGTAAAAACTAAATGGAAAACCAAAGACCAAACTCAACATGAAGTCGTGTGTGCGCGCATGTGAATTCATGCACGAGTGGCATGTGACACTCAGGTCAGAGTGGGCCTTGCACACATAGGCATCACATTTGCAGCATCTCAGGCTTGTTTTGTTGTCTCTAGGGGCACAGAGCTCACAGCGCTTCCTTTTCTGCCCATGTCCTTGTTGGGGGAGAGCAGCCAGGGCAGTGGCTGGGGCTTGCACACTCCTAACCAGACTGGCAGAGGCTGAGGCAGGCTTGTTCTTCCTTACTGTCCCTACCATGGTGAGCTTTCTTTTCAGCAGCTCCTGACCAAGAGCATATGATGTGAAGAAGAATTTGTCACATGTGATATTATGCCCTTGGAGACCGGTTGTCATGTCCAGCACAACACGCATGCCCTGGTTTTTTTTTTTTCGGCCCTTCCAGTACAGGGTTTCCCATGTATACCTGCATATTCCAGGCATAGCTGCTCCTGGCGTCACATGCTGCCAGATTTATTCCATATTTCCCTGGTTTGCTTGGAATGTACACCTTGAAGGAACAGCGACCTCTGAAAGGAACCAGGCGCTCATCAACTGTCATGTCTGGGGCTAACTCTAACTCTTGCGCTACTTCCTCTGTCCTGGGGGGATGAAGACCAGAGCAAGTGTCCACTCTTGGACTGGAATGGCTCCTCAGGTGCCTCTCCCTCTCCATCTGTTGACTAGTCAGTCTCCTCAAAGTCTGGATAAAAATCTAGATTCTTTTCCACTTCCAAGACATCCTCCTCTATCTCTGGTTCAATTTCAGTGCCCTCTTCATCATGTCCAAAAAGCTGGACCAGAACCTCTTCGACAGAACCGCTGGTCAGTGGCCTACTCATTGTGCTCAGAGTAAAAGGAGTGCAAGGCAAACATCATGCTATATATATATATATATATATATATATATGGGGTCTGTGTGAAGATGATGCATTGATTAGTCTGGAAGGTGTGGTTCACATGGGGGATAGGCACAAAAGCGTGGGAAAGAGATGTGTTCACATAACAGACACCTGTCTCGTCTGTGTGAAGATATGATACATTGTTTCATCGGGATGTTGGTTCACATGGGAGGATCGGCACATACAGTGAGGGAAAGAGATGTTTACCCGCAAAAGACATTGTTCAGTCTGAAATGTGTGTGTGAGTGAGTTGGGGTGGTGTGTATGGGGATGTTTTCTGTCTGATTTATGAATTTCTCCACTGTACTCTGACAGGTGAAGCAATTCTCTTCCATCTTGTAACAGAGCTTGTCAGTAGAGACAGATTACCTATTCTTCTGAAACCAATTCCTACCCTGCTTGTTTAATGTGTAGAAATTTGTGCTTGCAGTCAACTGTGGAGAAATTAATCAGAGATGATGAATTTCTGTCACAACCACAAGAGTCACTGTATGCCTTAGTTGACACCCTGTTCATGAACAATTTGATGACAGGGCAACACAAAGGCAAATTTTGTTATTTTAGTATACTGTACGGTGAAGTTCTCCCACCTGACTAATTTTGTGCATTCAACAAGATGTTATTTTCAAGCGCATTATTTAAAATAAACATTCCACATTCCCTTTTCCACCAATAACTATATCAAGGGCCCTTATCACAATACCTGCTAATAGAATTTGATGATGATAATACATTTTACTGATTCCTAACAGAACATTTGTAGTTAAAATATGCAGAAGACCATGTTTTATTCTTGGTGTTTACATTAGCATGATGAGCTAACAGTTTTTTTTTTTGTTTTTTTACCTCCTACTCGATTTTTGAAAGTACCCTGTGCTCACAATTGCTGGATTAGTTTTCATATATGAATGTGCACTGCTACACATATTTAAGGTGGAAAAGCAACATGGTTGATTTAAATGTGTGCTGTACCTTCTGTCAGACGCGCTTTCCCTCCCGTGGGCTGGCAGAGAACTGTGGAACATCCAACACACAGCACCACAGTCTGAGCATGACTGAATACTGTGGTGATCTTATAACAGCCTGCAAACAGCAAAGAAATAATCAAAACATCTCACGGGATATCATGAAACAGCTATACAATAACAATACTTTAAGATCAATGTTTAAACCAAATGCAATCTTGAAGACTGTCCTTGCAGCCGTTTGTATAAAGGAGTTACGTGAGGCTCATTCAACAAACAACCACAAGTATCATTGTATGCCCTCTTTGACACCCCAATCACTAAGGAAGCAGTGAAAGGGCAACACTTAAAGGCAATATTCTGTCTACAGCCAAACCCCGCCCCCAAACAAGCATTGACACGTTCATGAAATAAGCACCTATCTCCAGAGATATATTTTGATTGAACTTTACCAGTTAGATGATTTGTGAAGAGAAACAAATGTTTGTGTTTGTTTTTTTTATCAAAGCCATGTCAACTTTGAAGATATTAAATTTGCTTAATCTTGCTCTTTACTGATTCTTACCCAAGGAAGCAGGAAGAACTATGCCTGTGCATTATATCAAACATGTTGTGCATTTTTATTAAACTGTTATCTTCATAGCTTTTAGGGTGGGTTAGGGTTAAGGGTTAGGGTTAGGTTAAGGCCTAAGGGGAGAATTATTGATAAAAAGCATAAAAAATAAGTATATCCTGCTGCTACTTTATGTATTTATGCTGTGAAATGCAATGGACTATAAAAGCAAAATTTACGTTACAACAGTTTATTAATTGATGTTGATTGACACAATACCTTAACTGTTCAAGGCACACGTAATATAGAATATTCAAAACCCAAATGAACTCTTGGACTTGGTGGAAATTATTTTCTGACATTTTACAGAGAAATAATAAAGAAACCAATCAACAGATTAAATATAAAAAATAACTGTTTGTAGCCCTTAAAGTATAAGCAGGCTGCCACAATAAGGCTGACCTGGACATTTGACATCCATGAAGTATGAGTTCGGACTCTGCACAAGACGTTTCTTCTTATGCCTCCGTTTCTCCTCCTCCGGGCTCGGCTGCAACAAATCCTTTGCTAGCTAAGATAAAAAAATGAAAAATACAAAACGATAGTCGACATTAATAATTTTATCCTTTCTGCTCAAAGTAAGAACCTTATCAGCATAAGAAAAGTGCAAAGATCAAGATGTCTTTACAACTTTGAAATGGGGACGTGTGATGAAGAGGAAGGACGACCACCATCACAGTTCATATTCATACAACCCCCCCCCGTGATACTGTTAAATACAAGAACACAAAATAAGTTCAACCTGAAACCATTTGGATTTCGATGTTAGCTGGTTAAGGCCGATGGAGACAACGCGGTGACTGGCAGCAGCGTGGTGGAGCCGAGCTGCCGTCCACGTGTTTCGCCATATTGTGTCTGTTTTCAGATCTTTACATGTACAACAACACGTTGGCTCTCGCATAAACAACACGAAGCCCTGCTCTGTTGTACAACAGCCCCTCTATACACGTTTTAAATAATCGATTATAACAACGGCACACAACGATGTTAATGATGCTACTTACAGGCATGTCCGCGTGTGAGGACCTTCACCGGAAACAGGAAACCTGCCTGAACTGTGACCCGGAAACTGCGGCACGAGGAGCCGGAAGAAGAACAACTGAGCCAACTAATGTGACTTATAATGTGTATTTATATTATATATTATGTACTCATATCCAGCTGCGTCTCTTATAAGATTAAATAAAGCTGTAACACAAACCTCCAGTGGTTTATTCAGAATTTAAGGTTTCTCAGTGTTCTCACCGACAAACAAGAAAAGTTTTAACTATGGAAGCTACAACTTTAAGCCACAAGACTCACCGTAATTCAAACTGTATTTGAATGATGCAAGTGAACAACCAATTTAATCAAATTACTGGAACCCAAATAATTTCAAGCAGAAAAGCTTTCGGGGCCACTAAGGATATGTGGAGACAGCTTTGCCTTGTTATTATTACGAAAAATTATGACCTGCTAAATATATTTCTAATTAATTTGACGTGTGTCCCTGTTACATCCCTTTGCCATTTCAGTTCAAATTTAATTGGATTGAGTATAAAAAAAAAAAAAAAAAAAAACATTTTCTTTAGCAGGCTTATTAATCACTCACAAATAATTTTCTAATAGTATGGTATAAATGAAAATGGTTAAAATATCATCATATAGGCAAAACACGGGCCTCTTTATGCACCAAATTCATATGCTACTATTATATACTATATTTATTTTTAGTTATATAGGTAATATTTATTTATTGGGCATTACACAACAAAGAGCAAATTACATTTCTTGCTAGATTAGTTCAACAAATTTATGTAATTCACCAAATTATGTGTTATATTATTTGTGACTCTACAGTAGTAGTATATTTGTGTGCGTTGCATGTCTCTGGGGACAGGCTTAGTTTTCTGTGTTTGTGAGTACAGTGTAATCTGGTAAGGTAAGGCAGACAGCTTCATTTTTGACGGTCTACAATTTCCACCCCAGTGTCCCTCACGGCCCCTCAGGTGTGCTGTGGTGGACACAGTCGGTGAGTTTTCTTACCAAATGGCTCCATCTAGTGTTCATGCTGGGTGCCTGCAGATCTGACCCCATGCAGCACTCCCACACTACGTAGCCTTTGAGCGGATCTGGGATCTGGGCCGACAGCCAGATTCTTTGGAGGCTGAAAAAACACGTAGCCACCCAGATGTGAGTGTAAATGGACTTATACCGACTTTTCTTAGGACTGTAAAATGCAACCCTGACACATCTGCTGCTGAAGGCTGATCTGCAGTGGACCGGCCAACTTTGGATGGAGTTTATTTCTTTATCCGGCCCGCTCGGTCCAGACTCATTGAGGGGGATCGGAATTTACCGGTGACAAGTCCGAGAGGGGAAAAAAGGAAAAGAGTTCATCAACTCGTTACATGGCGCAACATCTCTAAAAGAAGAGTCTGCTTTTCACTACAAGAAAGGAAAGCCAGCCTTAACGCTGAGATTGGATGAAAGGGGTTTCTTAAAGAAGGTTCAGCTTTGTGCCCTGAAGAACAGCTCCAACTATGGCGAAAAAGTATGATTTCCTTTTCAAATTGTTGCTGATCGGGGACAGCGGAGTGGGAAAAACATGTCTGATCATTCGTTTCGCTGAGGACAATTTCAACTCCACGTACATCTCGACCATCGGTACGTGTAATGTTTGCCTTCTACCCTGTACGACATTTCTGCAGCAGCTTATGAGTGACCTCTCTGAAAGCTGGGACAGGAACAGGATAACAGCTTGCTGACATTTTATTCTTCCTCTGTTTGATGCCCGACACCGCATAAACTGGTTTTACAGACTTCTGTCGTGTCTGAACTCGTTTGTGTTCTCTTATTTGTTCTTCTATTTTCATTCTGTTGTGCTTTTTTCTCCTTGTTCACTGTGTGTGCTGTCTTTCCCCCGATCCTCTCCTCGATCTATCTCTCAGATCTCATTCCTTTCACTCTGAGAAGGTCCACCCACCCTCATTCCTATCTCTTTTACCATCTCTACGTTCCCAGAAAGAATGGCTGGCTCTCTGTCTTTTCACAGGGCAGCACCCCCCTCCGTTGCCCCCTCACTGTCTGTCTATCTGTCCAGCAGCTTGTCCATCCAGCAGGACAAAAAACAGTCCTCAGTGTGTGTCCTGCAGGCTTTAGCGTCTGTCTGCTGATGAGAGTGCAGTCACGGGTCAAAATCACAGTGGAAATGACCATGAATCAGTCCACACCCGAGTGAGACTGACCTATATACTCTGCAGTTTGTGTGTGCCCGGGTGGGGGTGTTTAAAGTTTGTATCTGAGGTATTTAACTCATGCTCTGCCCCCTCCTCCTCCCTCGCACTTTCTTGTCCTCTCTTTATTTCTCAGGAATTGATTTCAAAGTAAAAACCATTGAAGTGGATGGAAAGAAAGTGAAACTACAAGTCTGGTAAGACAATTTTGTGCTCTGGTTTGGTTGGAACAGGTCAAACTGATGCAGTGAGTTATGTGTTTTGAATGTCTGTCTTATTTTGCTGAGAGGAAAAGGGAACCTCCCTCTTCTTCTCCAAATCAGGATTTTTATGACAGTTTATTTTAACCAAAGTAAACATCACATGGCCACTCCAGAGTGCCACTGCATGTCATTTTATTGTGGGCAATGCACATGAAATATCTCACTGTTTTTTAATACAAATGTTCTTTTAACCGAACGGTTGCCTTTTTGAGACAGTTGACATTTCTGACTTTGGATGTGTGTGGTTTTATGCAGGGACACAGCAGGCCAGGAGAGGTTCAAGACCATTACGACAGCTTACTACCGAGGGGCCATGGTGAGCACGCCTGCAGAACAAGCAGACTGGATAATCAGGATGACATCACTGCCCCTTTGTGTTCACTTTGTACCTTTGACTGACTGTCCTCTCTCACTGTCTCTCTACTGTGTGTCAGGGCATCATCCTGGTGTATGACATTACAGACGAGAAGTCCTTTGAGAACATTCAGAACTGGATGAAGAGCATTAAAGAAGTGAGGCTGTTTCCACAACCAAGAAATACTTGCATGCAAAGCCATAGGCTCCATATTAGTCACGATTATGGCCATAGACTCCCAGACACAACTAAATTATTAGCAGCAGGGTCATTGCACAGCTGGTGACTTCAAACAACAGGATAAAGCTGTCCACTATGAGCAAGAGTCTTTGGCAACTGCTTAGTCAGGAGTTTTTGAGCTTAGTCATTTCAGACTTTTTGATTAACATGAGCTTTTTTTAAAGAGAGCTGCAAGTATAAATGTCATATCAAAGCACAGATGGACGCCACCAAGTGAGCCAATTATAATATTTATAATCACAACAGTTTTTAGTTAAACCTATTTTTGTGACTATCAAGAATGTAATTGAATCTAATACCTTCTCACATCTAATGTAATGATATTGACACAATAGAGGAAAACGTGGCATAAAAACTATCTAAAATGACTTTAAATGAGCCCATAGTTACCTCTTATATAGGATAGATACCCTACTTTTATTTTTTGTTTAGTTAAAGAGTCTATTTTTATTAATTTAGACTTTTGTGCTGATTTAATGTAGTTGTTCATTCCCTTGCCTGCTGCCAATCAAGCACGTTTACCTCAGTACCAACTTATCCTGCCCTAATCAATTCATTGCATTTCCTCTTAACCAGAATGCATCAGCTGGGGTCAGTCAGATGTTGCTAGGTAATAAGTGCGATATTGAGGCAAAGCGGAAAGTTTCCAAGGAGACAGGAGAAAAGGTGAGATGACCTTTGTATAAATGTGATTACACACCTTGTGTTGTAAGTGTAATTTTGAAATATCAGTCTTAGCCCTGTTATTCAGAGAAGAGTGTATACTGATGGGAGGATAAAGAGCTGTGAGAAACAAACAATATGCAGAAAAGAAGAGATGACCCAATATGGAGTCGCTTTATAAGGTAGTGATCATTTAAGGAAGGAACAGAATATGTCACACCTTTAATGTGCCAGCTTTGAATTGACTTTAGACAAGAAGCAGGAAGTCATTATTACTCACATCCTGACACGCCATAACCTGTTCTGCATCTTTTGTTGACAGTTGGCTAAAGATCACGGCATCAGGTTCTATGAGACCAGTGCAAAGTCCAGCATTAATGTTGAGGAGGTGAGCTGAGAAAAAAAAAAACTAAAACAAAGCACTGATTTAATAACTCATTAAACTGCACCTTGTAGGCTGATTTCGTGGTGATTTTATGCAAATGCTTCAGACTTGGACTTTTATTTTCTCATTCTCTTTTTAACTTTGTGTTTCCTTTAGTCTTTTCTGTCTTTGGCTCGTGACATACTGCAGAAATCCAACAAGAAGCCAGTGAGTCAGAACAGATTTATTATACCAAATCACATCACAGTGAAGCTTTTATTGAACATACAATTGGTGTTGTATGTTATACTGTCTGTGTAAATTTCTATTTTTATTATGTATTTTTCCACATTTGCCAGGGTCCCACGGGTCGAGAGGTGAAGATCACCAGCAGTACACAGAAAAAATCCTCCAAGTGTGTTCTTCTCTAGATTTGGCAGCATCTAGCACACAGAAGAAACTGCACCACAAATACAAATTAAACAACACATCAGTGCTACCAGAGGAATACGGTGTAACACATTCTCTGTCTCCTTCTGGTGGCCTAAGGGATGAAATACACACAGGCGCAATAAGGAATTTTTGCCTCAGCAATCTGTAGTGCCTTTAAAGGTGTTTCAAATTTTGCTCACAAATCTTTTCTATACTTATATGTTTTTCAGAAAATATAATCCATGTCTAAAATGTCATAAAGAGCAAGTGGAGTACCTACTTAAATGACCCTAAACTGAGCCTTGATAGAAAATCAAAATACAGTTCCTACTATGTTTAGTATAGCTATACATTTCTATTTCCACCCTGTATTGCTCTGGCTTATTGCCATTATTCGGGAGATCAGCGTCAGCATTGTTCAATGCCCCCTCTGAAATTCAGCTATATTTTAAAAGTCGTTTCTGGGAAAGAAAAAAAACAAAAAACAAAAAAAGCACATTGCAACTAAATGGAAGTATTCAGAAATTTCGTAAGTTTTAGCACAGTAGTAGCTTTTAGTGTTTCAGTGAAGAGGAAGAGTTTGGTGTAAAATATTTTGAGTCAGATACACACAGGCTCCTTGTAGTCTTTGACACAAAATGCCATTAGATCCATGGGGTCATGGGCGTCTCAGTGATTTTATTCAATGGAAATTTGATGGAAATGCTAGAATGCTTGAACGAGAAGTCATGAAACACCCTTTGTTGGTTATGCAGTGCCACTTCTATCAGTTGACTGTCTCAAACTTCGATGGTTTGTATAGTGTTTCAAAAGCAGAGACTGTAAACTATTCCTGCAGTGCCACATCAGGAACAGGAGGAACACTCAGCATGTTCAGCAGAACATAAATTAATTGCAGGGATGTCATGAACTGAACATTGAGCTTTAAATATTGGGAAGTTATATTTACAATTTTCATGTTATTTTGTTTATATCCCTTGAGAATCGATGAGATGTTTCAGTAGGACACTGCCTTATCATAAACTGTGATAATGCATTTCGCATTCTGTATATAACACCAGATGACACTGAACACATTTTGTGCCTTATGTGGAAATTTACATCCTCTAATTGTATTGAAAACAACTGCAATCACGTTGTTTTAGTAGATAAATGAATTGAGAATATGGAAGATGGGAAGTGAGATAAGTGCAATACGAGAGGATAAGTAGTGAGATAAAAGAATGATGGATAAAGCATGTGAATGGACAGGATGTGAGAAGCTGGGAGGCAGCAGTGCTCATCTGTCCCCCATTCTGAATTGATTTACTGGGTCTTACCTTTTATCTGAAGTGCCTGGTGAATCTCCCATTCAACACCACCACACATTAGCTTCATCAGACTTGACTGTCCTCCTTACACAGTCTTTTTAGTCCCAGCACTTGCTGAGTAAAAATGCAAAACTGTAAAAATGACAAGTGTGTTATGGTTTGAATCTGTGTGTTTTCATGATAATATAATCGTGTATAGCATGGATATTCTGGGCTATGTCACTTATTCAGACAATTGGTGTTTTGTTTTTTTTTTGTTTGTTTTTTGGTTCTGCAAAAGCAACAGGACAGCTAGAGAATCAAATCTGTCCATCTGTCAATCATTTATGATGACAAAAGGATTCAGGAATTAGATTTTGGTGGTAAAATGTCAAATGTTAATGTCACAGTGCTGCAACATCACAGAAGTGTTTTGGCTTATTACAGTATGTCAGTAATATCAGTATTTTCTTCAAAGTTGACACTAAAGTTCAAGGATGAACTAGCTGATTACATTTTTGTGGTCAAAGTCACTGAGATTTCACAAAGCAATTACAACATCAGTACATCCAAACGGATAAACAGGGAGCTAATCTGAAACTAGTCTGAGTGGAAAATCCATCAAACTGTGAGGCAGAATTTTTAGTTTGTCATATTGAGTGAAATCAAGCAGTTAAGCATCCTTGATGTGCATTCATTTGTCAGGAAAACAGGCCGTTAAGCACGTTTCACGATCAATTAAACACGTAACTAAAGGCACAAATGTTTCATGATGGAGGTGGATTTTCAGCAATTTGGTAACGTTACAGTTATTCTCTTTAATGAATTGTTTTAAATAGCTGTCATGGATTATGTATTTATCACTAAAAGGGCCATATCGCCTAAGCCTTTAATGGTTCTATGAACTAGGCCACCTGTGGGACGATCATTCCGAATATCCAGAACCAACTAACCTCCCAGCTAAGTGGCCAGTACAGTGATGCTTTTTGCCCTTCGTTGCTGCAGCACCAGAAGCTGAAGCTGTCAGTCGCTAGGCAACCACCCCTCCTTCCCAGCATCAGCACCACAACGATGTGCGCGCGCTCTGCCGCATCTCCAAGTTGCCTGCACGTTTTGCGTGCTTTGTCATCACGTCGGGCCGGTTTCGGTTTGCAAACACGATACATTTCTCTCCCAGTGTCAGAGCTGTACCGGGGATCAGAGCAGAGAAGTGAGGCCGGGGAGGGAGGGGCGAGTTAGCGGATGAATTCCAGATGAAGCTGGAGGGATTTTAACATGATGTTCAGGACGCAGGTCGGCTAAAGGCGATGCTGGCACGCTCATGTGACGTCCGTTGGGAGGCAGTCAGGTAAACGTCCAAGATACACACGGACTCGAACACACGGCCAAAACGGGATGCCCGCGTGACTGCGGGGAGGAAGGAGGCCGCGGAGGAGGAGCAGGAGGAGCAGGAGGGGCCGGGGGTCTAGGTGAGCGTGTGGACCACCGCAAAACCCCCGAAGTGGACTTCGCAGGGACGGAAACACACAGAGACTCATCCCAGATCTGCTGCCATTTCTCGAGCAGTTTGATTATTGATTTAACACATTTGGTTCCTGTTTGTATCGAAGTCATTAGGCGCTCTTCCCGAACGAAGCGACTGGGATCACCGGGCTTTTGAGCTCCACATCGTTTCTGGGATTAGGACCTAGGATAAGGTCGCTCCTCCTGAGTGGACAGACCACGGACTGGCCGACTCATGTCATCGCTGCTGATCAGCTGGGTTTTCTTTGGGATGCTCCAGAATTTACGGCCTGCTCAGGTCTCCAGTTACCGCAATGCCACTGGCGAGAGGAGGGAGAGGTGGAACAGAAGACAGAGAGCAGAGAGCAGCATAAAACAAACTAGTTTAATAATAATGTGAAGACTGCAAAAAAAAAAAAAAAAAACAACCCCGGTTTGTGTGATTATCTTATGATCAGAGAAGTCAGAGAATGGTCAAGAGCACACTCTATATATAGGCTCTAATGGCCTGCCAAGTGCATGAAGTGTAAGGCACAGTATTGTCTAAAGCATCATTAGTATCATGGCTGAAACACCAAATGAGGAAAGTAAGGTGGCTGCAAGTGTGTAGCAGCTGCTTATTTCTCAGCTTTCTGCTGACAAAGTTCTTGGACTCACTGACCGGACTATAGGGCACACACCATGGAGCACTGCGCAGCACCTAGGGCACCTGCCAGTGGAGAGCTTGGTGCATAATTGTGACAGAGTGGAACTCTCAGCCAACATTTATGTCTCGCCCTCCTCTACTCACCCGTGCTTCTACCAACTCATCTTAACTTTGGTTTATAAACCCGGAGTGAGTGTGAAATCTCTTCCAACGTACTCTGCCCAGAGACAAGCCTAAAATGCCTTCACCGTCAGACTCCAGCAGTGTGGCCTCTGCTTCTGGGTCTCGCGGCTGGTCAGACAGCCGCAGGGGCATGTCAGGCCGGGGGCCTGGTGGCACGCGTCTGCTCCTGTACCTGGGGCTTTGCCACCTGGGCCTGGGGGCCATGGTCCTGGCCTTCTCCTTCACCAGCATGGCCTTCACCTCCTCAGCTCGTGTTAGGCAGTCCTGTCCGTTTTGGGCTGGCTTCTTTGTAAGTGCAAATCTGCCAGTAACATGCAGCACGAAGAATGAGACAACAGATGTTGAAGTGTGTCTTCTTGTGTTTGTGATGTTTTACCAGGTGGTGGCATCAGGAATAGTTGGAATAATCTCATGGAGGAGACCTTTGACATTGGTGGTACGTACATTCCCATTTGAATAAAGAAAAAGGTTACAGGCCCGCCTACACAGGCCAGTGAAGTCCGGGCTAAATTTGTTTTAACATATTTGCCAAATTGTTTGTCTGCACCAAGCTAAGAACTGCAGTGAAAAGTTGAGAAAGAGAGAAAGAGAAAGAAAGAATTTCACCAAGTTCATTTTGGTAGCTTGTCTTCATGAGCAGATTGTGTTTGCACAGTTGTAGACATTCACATTTTTTCATAACTTTAACAACTCTGAAAAATTAAATTGGTTCAGTGTTCAGTTCAGTGAGGTTCAGTGTTTCTTCTTGACTTTGGACTCAATGGTCTTTAACTCCAAAGTTGAAAATAAATAATACATGCAGTTAGGAGTTTATTGAAAATCTTGATACTCCTCCACAGGTGTCCCTGTTCATGCTGCTGTCTGCAGTGTGTGTGATCCTCAGTCTGGCTGGCTCAATGCTCTCCTGTCAGAATGCACAGATGGTCAAATCCATGCTCACCTGCCAGGTACACAACATTATGCAAGTCTGCTGTCTCATGCTGGAATACTCTTTTAGCCAGATAGATGGGGAGTGTGCCAGAAATAGTTTTTGATTTGAGTGAATATGTTTTTAGTGTGCAGATAAGTGCTTCACAGCAATGCTCTGTGTATGAGAATGTGTGTAGGTGGAGAATGGTCTGTGTGTGTGTTGTGTGCCCCCTCACACCTGCTCCATCACAGAGGAAGAGAACCTGGTCCTCTACCTGAATGCTGACTGCCACTCAGTCAGACATCAGCTGAAGGTGCGTAGGATGTGTATGTAGCCCCAAATTATCGAGTTAACCATTAAATATGTCACTCGTCGAAATAAAATGCTGATTTATCGTCGAGTTGTGATTTTTCTGAAATTATATCTCTCTGCAGGACCTTTTGTTCAGTGCTTGTGGACTCAGCATTCTCTCCACCATCATCTGTACTTTGTCCACCGTGACCTGCAGTATTCACATTTTCTCCCTGGACCTTGTGCACCTGGTGAGCACAGACACAGCACATTACTTCCCTCAGACTGGCAGTTTGTTTTTTTTTTTAACATCGACAAATATTGTACTGCCACATTAAGACATGAAGGTTCAGATCTGAAAAACATCCCAGACAAATGTTACAACCTGTAACCATTTATCTATTTTATGAACATATTTCCTCATCTTAACTACCTAGCTGGCTCCTCATCGAACTCGGTCAGTCAACCCAGAATGCACCACTCCTCAGGATGCCTTCCTGACCAACATAATGGACTTTGAGGAGTTTGTCCCACCCATCCCTCCACCTCCCTACTATCCTCCTGAGTACACCTGCAGCTCAGAGACAGATGCACAGAGGTAACAAACACAGGGCCGCTGCTTTTACTCTTTTAATATATACCAGCTTTGTTGGATTGCAAAAGACTTGTTTGGAGTACGCAATAGCCATGAACTCACAACATATCACTGATGAGTGGAGTACAACCACAGGACTACAAATATTTTTGTGTTAACATCCAGCATCACCTATAATGGCTCCATGGAGAGTCCAGTTCCCCTGTACCCGACTGACTGCCCCCCTCCTTATGAAGCTGTGATGGGACAGAGAGTTGCCAGTCAGGTGAGTGTGTGTATTTATGTAATCAGTGTATGTGTCTGTGACCATGCTGACCATTTCTTGACTGTTAAAGGCAACAATGTTCGACCCCCATGGCACTGAGCTGTCAGGAGAGAGAGGCAATTCTACTGCCTTCAGTGGAGAAGGTGAGCAAACATCCACATTATGGGCTTTATAAACCTTCACTAACTGCATAGATATACATTTTAGGTAACACAGTTCCACCACTTTACATAGATTCAGGTCTTTATAACAACATCTTACTATTTTACTTTTACTAGTGTCCATGGACAGTGGATCTCTATTGATGTCAGAGATCGTGGACATCCCTGATGATTCTTCCCCATCAGAAGACTCATGTCTTTTAGAGGTCGGGCTGAGGCAAGTGGGGGAAAGGGGCAACAGGAGTGTCGGTGAAGGGGGAGATGGAGGAGATGGAGGGGAATACTTCAACTTCTGTGCTCCTCCATCTCAAACACCAGAGAGTCCTCTGGCAGGAGGGCCGAGAGCCAGACGCTTTCTCAGAGGAGAGAGATCCAACTCCTGCTCTTCTCCCAGCACAGCAACTAACACATACAGGTGAGCACATACAGTCAGAATTTAATAATGGATGTCAAAATGCATCATTATTGGAGGATACATTTTTCATGTTAAAATCAAGGCTCAAATCCAAAAGGAAGGCTGTAACTGGACCTTAGGTTTCTGACTTCTCCAGGTCTCCAGTATTGCATCGCCAAGCCATGCTAGCTAGCAGCTGCTCCCAACTGGAAGCGATAGGAGGCGCTACCTCTCAACAGCGATCCTCCATACCAGAGATTCAAGTTCGTCCCTCCACCCCTTCATGCCAAGGAGTTGCTCCAACCTCCCCCGTTACTCCCATTTCATCCTTCTCAGCTGCCAATGGGCAAGGCAGTGGTCAGGACAGTGGACAGCCCCAAGCCCATCAGCCACTGTACCTTCGGAGAAGAGCAGGGAACAGAGAGAAGGACAGAGAAATTTTAAAAGGGGACAGTGAGGGGCTGCTACGCCTTGTGAGGTCGCACAGTGAGCCGGGCCTTAGCTCCTCAACTGATACAGGTGATTCACACACTACTATTTACACTTCACTGTAGTTTTACAAATCCCATAACTTTTCTTTTTATCTCCTCTCCACCAGTTGATTTTGCCTCTGGAGACAGCAAGACATCCATCCATACAGGTACACACTTCTATCTTAAGGGCTTTTAGTTGAGATGTCGGACTAGCCTAAAGTGTATAAAATTCTTCTTCCTCATTAGATATGACTCCAAAACATTGTTGTATGGTGTCACTATGTCTCTCTTCTTTTCGCATCACATTCACCGTAGCATTAAGGAAGGAAAACCAACAAGAAAACATGTCTATGCTGTTAATGAGATACTAAAGGCCATAATCTATCAAACACTATTAGAGTCAAGTGCAGATTAAAGCATCAGAGGAGATATGTAAATCCGTCCCTCTGTGGATGTGATTAATGAAACTCCTCCACAACATTCAAATTAAAAGTGATTTGATTATGAATTGATGAGGTAGATTTTGCAGTAAAAACAATAATGTGTTGCACCAGCACCCCGTTTATTATTGTTTGTAAACACTTGTGCAAGTCAGCATGGGGTAGATATAATGAAGATAAGGCATTGCTTGTTGGGCTTCACTGCAGAAAGTATTCTCCATTTCCTCATCTACAATATTTTGAGTCGGCTAATTTCATTTGGCTACATTTTATCACTTATAAAACTGTAATATTCTCATTTTTTGTTGCAGACCATGATAAAATGTCAAGCAGTCTTTTTTAATATACACTGTGTAAATATTCAGCATACCCATCACTATGACAGGTATGTAAGTTGTAAATACTTTTCTACTGAGGGTAAAACGCTTCCTTTCTTTTTCTTTTTTTCTGCCTCCAAAGGTCCATCCTCTGAAGCATGTCTTTTGCCTCGTACTTTGCCTCCTGCCACAGCTTTTCCCAGGAAAGGCAGCATGAAATCAGCTGCCACAGGGGTGCAGGTCCCCACCAAACCTCCACCCACATCACCACTGCGATTACCTAAAGACTGCCACCGTTCACTCGGGGACCTAAAGGCAAGTCTTGAAAAAACAGAGTGAACAAACTTTAACAGCTGGACTCGTATTTCTTTCCCAGTCTCCTTCCTGCACTGAACTTTTTTTTTTTTCCTTCAGGTGACTCGAGTCTTGGTGGCCCGTTTCCTGCAACGCTCAAAGCGAAACTTAGCTTATGCTTCTGAGCATGCTGGGAGTACAGGGCAGGGACCTAAGAGGCGAAGTGGAACAGAGACCGCTGCCACCAACCACGTACCACTGGAGCAGGTATGACATCAAGTTCTGATGAAACGATTTTGTTTATACAGCATTTGGACTATTGTGTTACTTCTCTACTTATCCAGTTATCTACATTCAGCATTAAGCTATCAATTGTTTGCGTCTATTCCTGCTTGATAAAACCATTTTCAGGTGTTGCGGACCCCATGGAGCACCGGCCGAGGACAGCCAAACCAGCAAACTCATCATCCTCCTCATCATCGTGGGCACCACCATTCCCATAGCGACAGTCGACACAACCGACACCACAATGGCCGGGCACAAGAGGAGATCCACCTGCGCAGCTGTGGAGATTTAAGCTCTTCCTCCACAGTGTCACTACGCCGATTGGTAACTCCTTGTCCATCACATGGGTCATCAGGAGCTCTGTACTCAGAGTCGGCATTGTGAGGAAGGGAGGAGGACGAGAGAAAGATAGGGGAGACGTCTTACTGGGGTTCAAGGAGAACAGTGGGTTGACGATAAGCAGAGTCAATAGCAGGATTTAGGCAAGTGAAAACATTGAATATTGATATTTGGAAAGTCTTCCCTCCTTATTCTCTTTGTCACTTCCTGTTTCCTGAAGCCAACTTTGCAAATAGCCTTATTCAGTGGTGCTCTTTATCACTCAGATCATCAAACCCAGAGCTTACACTTAACTCACAGTTTAACAACAGTGAAACAGTCATTTGATGCTTATTTCTGGATAGTGCAGTTTTTCTTGATCAACAGATCAAATCCATTATCAGCTCAGAGCAACCACCAAGAAGCATCTTTTCTTCTGTAGTCTCCATTTCCTCCCTTTCAAGTCATCTGGAAACAACTTTTTGAGACAGAACTCAACTGCAACTTCATGCAACAACAACTAATTATTCAAATGTACATTCAGTTGATTGCATAAAAATGGGTTGCAATATGCATCTGGCCCTTTGGTAACATTGCTGTTACTCCACAGGATCACTCCGGTGAAGTGATCATGGAAACCTTTGTTTTGTCTTCCATTAAATTAAAAATACAGCATCTCAATAAACATATAATTAGCTGACAACAGTGTAGAATAAACAGATGAGATTGCACTGAAGGATAAATACTCAAATTAAAACCCTTTCACTGAGTTGCTATTTTTACTTTTATTTTTTACAATTCAGATTCTAACTTTTTCCACACTTTCACACCTCTACATTGGCCTTGAAAGAAAGGCAGCTAGCATCTCTAACACTGACAGTACTGCACGTCATAGACACATGTTCAGCCTTTGCGCTGTATTGTTTGTGGGTGGCCCCATGGACACAATGGTTTGATTTGCATATGTGCATGTTTTGCTACAGTCTCCTGAGTAGAGCAGGAACCTTATGCATTAGATCCTGACCATCTGTGTAACTAAGTAACATGTCCTCAGAATGTCTTTATCTGCATGTTTTAACAATGCTTATTACTTTTTCTCCTCTTGCACTCAAGACCTATGATAGTAACCACTGGAACCTTGTTATGTTACTAGATAGAGAGAGGTCAGAGTCAGAGATGTGTTGTGCTCCCAAGGTTTACTGCCAGATGGCCACAAATGGACATCTGCATTCTAATTTGATTTTGATAAGGGGTTAAAAATTATTCCAAGTGCACATGCATATCTATGACAGGGACTGAAGTAGCCAGATCCTATGAGATAAAGATTTGAAAATTGCATCATGACTAATGAAATGGAGAGTCTCTTGCAATAAATGTAAAGACATTATTTGTTACAGGGTCTGGCTTCACACTTTGTCAGTACAAATATCTGTGGACTTGCAAAGGGTTGTGAGGAAGAAAAAAAAAGGAGCCACTTTGGGCTTCTGACACACCAGTGAAAGTGAACTCAAGATGGGTCTTGCAACCGTGGATACTGGATTTTCAAAGGTACCAATACATGCGTGTCAGAAAAGAGTTTTAACTTTAGAGAGTGTTTTTGGTGTGCTCACTAAGTGA